>NW_026136708.1:23773975-23981475 GCF_905237075.1 Dicentrarchus labrax
GAAGTGATCATTGGGCAACTTCAGATTTCAATTCAATTCAATTCAATTTTATTTGTATAGCACCGATTCATAACAGAAGTTATCTCAGGACACTTTTCAAATAGAGCAGGGGTAGACCGAACTCCTTATAACATTCACGATTCAACGATTTAAATTAAATTATATTAAAACTAAAATAAAAGTCCGGTCAGACCTGTGTTAGAATTTAAATATTACTGACCATGAAGGAAAGAAAAAGTAAGTAAAGACAAGACATAATTGTATCTATCTTTATCTTTATCTTTATCTTTATTTATTTACATTTTAAAAACTGCTTTATTTTTGTGTGATTTTTATGCACCAATGCACCAAGACAAATTCCTTGTATGTGTAAAAACTTACTTGGCAATAAATCCAATTCTGATTCTGATTCTAAATTGGCGAAGAAAGGAAAGAAGAAAAGACATTAAAACTAATGGAAGGAAGAAAAGAAGCAGTGCTCAGTGAACCTTCGTCTGTTGGAGGCTGTGAAATTGTACTCTGGGTCCCGATCTTCCTCCTGTCAGCAGCAGTGAGGTCGGACTCAGGGGCCCCCAGAGGTCCCGGGCTCTTTAACCTGATTATGGGGCCGGCGGCTGCTGGCAAACAGAAGAGATTCATCAGAGAGGAGGTGTGGAGGAGCAGCGATAAAGCAGCAGGCAGCTGCAGCCGCCGACCGACACCCCAACACCAGAGCTTCAATGCCGAGATTAACATAAGAAAGCAGAGTGGAGGCTTCAGGAGCAGCTCTCACTCTGCAAACACAGAGAACACAGAGTCTGAATGAGATTTCACACACAGACAGTTTGACTCAGAGCCAGACTGGGTTCATAAATCCAACACCAGGCAATCTGCACACACTCACAACGGAGAGAGACTTTCTCTCTTCAATGTTTAAAGTCACTAAAATGTATTTTACTTTTATAAATACAAAATAAAAACTGCTTGAAAAACATCCAAAATATGTTTGTCAAACACACTTCTATAATTGAGTCTAGAGGAATAAATATTTATATTTTTTGTGTACTTTTGAAGGCTGTAAATCTGAATGTGGAGTCCCACAGGGGTCGCTACTGGGGCCTTTTAATTTTTATATATTAATGATATTAATAATATATCTTTTATCTTATCTGGTTGATATTTATTTGTTGTTTTGTACTTTGTAACGTGGGGTTTGTGCTCTTTAAATAAATAGAAAGAAGAGAACATATAGAACATAAAGCTCGTATTTATACAGTTTAATAAGGAAATGTTTTTTATATAATTATAGATTATATCTTATATAACAAATATTACATGTCTTTTGGTGTCAGACATTAAGGAACACAAACAACCTCTACAACAAACAGAAATTGACCTAAAACACTGGATGCACTTTATCTGCTGCAGGAGGACGAGCGATCGCCTTCATCATCTTCATCATCCTGCAGACTGGAGTCTTCTTCCAGTTTAAACCAGCAGCTCTGGAGGTGACATCAGTCTGGTGTACCTCTGCTTCCTGGAGGAGTATGATGTCACCGATAGGACGATGACTCACCCAGCGGGCGGCACTCGTCCTCTGACTTCTTCTTCTGTAGTTTAATGAGGTTACAGGCAAGTAAACAGCAGCTTCTTCCTCTACAGCCTCTCCTGCTGAGACTCAAATGACACATTACAGCTGAGAGGAAAAGATGAATGTTTAGATTCTCTTGTTTCTGTGCAGATATTCTCACAGCTTCTGCTCTGTTATTCTCTTTGTTCTGTAGCTCTGCTGGATGTTTCTGCTCATAATGAGGCTTTTTGGGGGATGATGTTGGAAATGGAGGCTCAGGAGGAGAAACAGGAAAATCTAACCAACATGTGAGGCAGCAGTTTCACCATTCTGGGAAATGAGTCTCAAGCATTTTCTGCATTAGAACAAAAACACTAGCTATCAGCTACAAAATCTACATCAATTGTTAGCAAGACAGTTATATCTGAAAGCTAATTTTTGTGAAAATAAACTCCTATAAGAAAGAATTTAAACAAAAAGCCCAATAAAATCACTTTTTGTTAAATGAAGTAACCAGAAACATTCTTATTTTCTGAAAATAAAGACAATAATCTGGTTCCTCTGCCGGGATATTAAACAACCATTGTTGTATCAATATTAGCTGGAATATCTTATTAAGACAAAGTTAGATATAATTTCTTAAAACAAAATTAATGCAGAACATGCTTGACAGCATTATTTTTTGTCTTTCCCATTAACAAGGCTTTTTACTTTCTTTTTTCAGTGTACGCTTATTAAAAAACAGGATGCGTTTGTCGGGACTATTTTCAGCGGAGGATGAATCCACATTTGGTGCTCTAGTGAGAATCTTGTGTGTTAAATCTGCTCTCACGTGTTGAACGTGTGAGTTCCTCATTGATGAGGTCACAGTGATTCATTTGGAGTTGTGTTTGAGTCACTGAACTCTATTTTTAAACCAAGTCAAGTACCCCCTGCTGAACTGTAAAGTACCCCTAAGAATACACATAGCCCCATTTGCTCATCAACCTGCGGCAGCGTTCATCAGTTCGTAGTGTTTTCTGCCTCGCGGCATTGAGAACAGACGTGGGTCGCTGCAGATCGCGATCTGGCTGCAGAGCTCCTCGCAGTGGCGCTCTGTCTGAACAGCTTTCATGAGTCACTGCCGGTTTGAAGTTCTAATATTTGTCTGAAACTGTTGAATCCTTCTATGTTAATAGAGTTTATAAAAGGTTGCAGCCGCTGAGGATTCTTAATAAGAAATTATTAAAATGATTAAAAGAGATCACAGGTGAACCAGAGCTGAGACATATTTTGGGATGAAAACACGACTGAGAGCTGGAAAACCTGATTTTACTCATTATTAGTAGAATAAATTAATATTCCTGACTGACAGGCCTAAATCTGAATTATTAACACTTTTGGTGCTCTTCAGGGTGTTTGCAGGGAAATACGTTCTTTATTAAATGAAACACTTTCATTCTGTGTGTGCTTCCTCTCTGCAGGTATAAACCATCCTGCCGACAGCCTCCACCCATAAAGAAAGTAAATATTGGTTTTATTATGGTCATAATGATTATTTATGCAGCTGATGATAATCTGGTTCTGTAGGTTCCAGCCGGACGGCGGATCCGCTGTAGCACAGCCAGGATTCACTGTCTGATTAATGGATGGAAATTAAACCATTGCAACACTTTAACCACCGGCTGCATCATCATCACTGATATTCTGCTCCAACAGGACGCCACAGAGCGGACTGTGGTCCATCAGCCTGAAACTGGATCCATGTGCTGCTTTTATTCTGAAAGGACTGGTTTTAACTGGTGACATTATGAGTTATATTAGATATAATGTTAGTTATAATGTTAGTTATATAATGTTAGTTAGAATAGAGAAATTACTACATGAAGTTTTTGGTGGAATAAGCAGCAGAAGGTTCAGTCAGTCCCTCCAGGATTTCACTAAAGCTTCATTACAAACTTTGTGCTGCTGCTCTTGTTTTAGGAAGGAGGAAGTGAAAGTTGCGATTATTATTCTTTGTATAATTCATTAAAAATCAAAGACAACTAGTTCCAGGGAGAATAAAATCGTTCTGTTTGGGGAGTAGTTTTGTCATAACTAAAAGAAGGTGAGTTTGGAGAAACAGTTTGAGTGGAAGTTGCACTGATGATGATGAAGGCAACGCTGCTTCACCACCTCATCAAACTTCATCTTTTTGTGTTGTTTGGATGTGAGAGACTCCCTTCTTCCAATCTGAAATTACAGATTGTATGTTTAATATTCAATAAATGAATGTACTGTATCATTCGAGGACCTCAGACTTTACACCGAGCAGAAGTGTCGGCTAAAGGGTAAAAGTGGTTCTGATTGGACGTCTGGTGAAATGAAGTGTAGCAGTGGGAGGAGCTCCTGATGAGGCGTGAACGACACCGAGCTGATTTATTTCAACGGAAACTCGAGGGAGTTCGAGCGGCCGGCTCCTCCCCCGTTACAGCGGGTCATCGCCTCCCAAAATGAGAGCTGATGTCAGGATGGAGGAGAGGCTGCTGCAGCCATCTGGGGCGAGAGACAGCAGGTCTGTATGTGGAGACAGAGAGAGAGAGAGCTCAGTGCAGTCAGTCTGCTGGCAGGAGTCCAGGAAGTGATGTCATTAAAACCAGCAGTGCACTCAATGACACAGAAACACTGCAGCAGCCTTCAGGTGCTCGCAGACATTCACTGCAGGGAGGAAATACATCAATTATAATGTTATTAATCTGAGATATGGCTGCTGAACCAACCTAAAAACTACTGATCATATTCAATAATTATAATAATAATATAATCATTTTACAGTAGTAGTAGAATTAAAATAGAATTCTTATCTCATAATTCTGACTTTTTATCCGACTGTGGACATATGACGGCCTTTAGCTTGTGTTTCTAGAGTTACGTGTTGTTACGAACACGTTAGGAATTGTTAAAATGTGATATTTCTTATAGGGAGTTTGGTGCAGGGAGCTTTTAGTTGGATTCAAACTGCTGATATGGATCATTGTTAACGTTTAGTCTCCACTACAGAGACACTAGCTAACTGATAAAGTCTGATAAGGTTGTCTGACGTTGATTGCTGTCAGTTAAAGCACTGTTTCTGAACCTGGGTTCCACAGGGGTCCATGATTAGTACCAGGAGAAGTTGTTCCATTCATATGTTTCACACGTGTCACTGTTAATCCGACAATCTACTAAATAACTAAAATCTGATCAGATCGATCAGATACAGGCAGCCTGATGTGTATCAGTTTGTGGGTCCCTGAAACCAGAAAGGTTGAGCTGTGCTGCTGTAGAGGAGTGTTTTGTCCTCAGCTGGTAACGACGATAAGCCATAAAGACTTGGACGTTTTCCAAACAGCAGATTGAAACAGGCAGTTTTTGTGATAATGGATGAACTGAATGGACGGGACCATCGCCAACATCTGTCCCTGCGCCCACTGATGGCGGTTTTAACTACACGGTGCATGACCTGCTGGTTTTTACAACCTGTTCCATCTGCTCCGTCATCAAACTGCCATCAGCTGAACGACGGCGTTGTGCTCCGAGGGGAAACCAGGGATCAAACCTGTGAGCTGGAGCTGGAGAATCATCAGCGTGCTTCAGTTTACGTTATTTCTGCCTGCTGGAACCGTTCCTGAAGGCTGTTGAGAACTCTTCTTGTTTGGGACGTAAAGGGCTCTGTATCCTTTAATCAAACCAGTTCCAACCACAACCCAGAAACCTTAATATCGTACCAGTTAACAGACACCTTGAGGGAATCGAACATGTGACATTTATCAGCCGTGTTTAATCCCAGTTCCTCTCTGGCAGGTTTTTGAAGTCTCTTCAGCATCAGGAGTTAACTATCCCATCGATCTGAAGAAGCTGTTGTTTCCTTCAATAACAAGCCGCCACTGTTTTCCTGTTTATTCATCTCTGCTACCTGCAGGACCGGAACTATTGATTTATATCGATTAATTCAGCGTCCACGACACACACAAGCACTCTGACAGCATTTATCCAAACTGAGGCTGTGGTTCAATTACACACAATGTTCAGCTCTGTCTTTGAAAGGAGAATAATTTTCTTAATGTCACCAGCCTTAGCTCACACAGAGCTCTGAATACGGAGAAGATCTGGATCGACCCGTCGAGCTGCAGAGACCTGAGCAGACTGGTTCTGCTGCAGGCCTGAAGGTTGTAGGTGAGGCAATGTAAACCTGAGACCCGACAAACAGACAGGTATTGATCAGTTCCTCCAGGAATTTGCTACGTTGAGATCGCAACAATTAAAGCAAATTCAACCAATTCCCTGTGAATTTTTACCAATCATAGCAGTCAGTACCCTAATTCAGTACAATCCTAACTCTAACCACAATGTACCCTAACTCTAATTATTATACTGTATCTGTACTGTATTGTCAGCGCTGTTTTCCCAGCCTTAAGATAGATTTACTAGACCAAGGCTCCTCATGTCTAAACCAAACCAACGAAGGCAACGAACACGAGCCAATCAGAGGCAGGGCAGGGTGTGTCTTAGCAGAATGGTGGTAAAATGTTACACAGGAGTTTAGATGCAAGAACTAGACTCATCAAGAAATGGCTTTATGCAATAACCACAGTGCATGTAGTCATTTCAGGCACTGCTCTCTGGAACAAGTCGTCTTAAATTTTTAGTTTTGCAATTTTAACTTTCGCTACTAACAATTTTATTGAATGAATCACGTTTTTTTTATCTGCACTGATCAATTTTCCAAAGCCTTCATTAGTCCTTAGATTGATTTCCTTCCTTCCAGACTGCCGTTAGTTTCACTTATAAAAAAAACAACTGACTCTACTAAAGGTGAGATCAGGCTCTCGGGTGATCTGAACGCTTCCTCCTCCGTGTGATGAAGCTCAAACTCTGAAGCTGAAATGACTGCATGTTGTATTAAACCAGGATAAAGAGAATGGATGACCTGAACTTTGACCCCCAGTGCGACCCCGGCCTCTTCACACACCATCTCCGTGTTGATCTAAGAGCGACACAGGTGCACCATGGGAGCCGAGGCTGGGTCTTAATTATCGTTTCCCATCTGGAACGACTCATGTGATTGACTCTAAATGAGCCAATCACATCAAACAGACGTCAATGAGTCCAATATCATCTGGAGTTTATTTATTTCATTAATACAAAAAGTGGTTGTTGTTTGTTTGTTTCTCCGTTTTAACCATCAGGAAACAAAAACACTGAATAAAGCAGTTCCACCTTGAAACTCACTGCTTCTTCCACACGATGAATTAGTCAGTATTAGGAGTATTTCTTCACTGTTGTGTTTCTACTTGCAAAAGATCTGAGTGTGATTCTGTAAAACAGTAAAAATACAGTTTCATTGATCCCTTAACAGTAAAGCGTACTTGCTGTCAGTTAAATCAATATTAGGACATTTCTTGTTTTATTTATGTTAAAACTGGAGTTTGATAAAGGTTTTACTGTAATTATATGAAGCCTCTCTCTCTCTCTCTCTCTCTGTAAATGTCTCCTCGTTCATCCCTGAAATGAATAATTTTTCCACTGACCTTTTTAAATTAACGACATCATATAAAATATCACTTAATCTGGCATTTTCCACTTTTATTACAGCAATCATATATCTGTCATCACTGCAGCTGTTTGTGTGGAACAATGTGTGTGTGTTATTGTGAGTTTACCGGTGTGGCATCGTAAAGCTTAACGGTGGCGGCGTACAGACATATGGCCGACAGAAAACATCTCCCATCAGGCCTCTGTGAGCTGGGTAATTAAAAGCTTCAAGGAGTTTTACTGTCTCACCTCTCAATAAAGAAAACTTCTGCTGTGGTTTTTATATATTTCATCTGCTCGTCTTCATCGTAAAGGAATGACTCCTTTATTACAGATCTGACTCGTATATCTGCTTCTTAGAAAATATCTGCTTTTATTAAAAGAAGTCAAGAACGCTGTGGACTGAAGGTGAGACTACGACTCCCATGGTGCATTTCAGTTTGAGGCAGCGATGTGGTTTGGTTTTTTATTTCCCTCATTATCAAACCTAAACCGCAGAGACTGAACTGAGCTGGAGGAACACAGCGGCAATAATAAGCTAATATCTGGAAGGAACCTCTGAACGCTTGCTGCTCTGCTGCAGGTCACAGGATGTGGTGTAACGGCGGCGGCCGGCTGAAGGCGAGCACTCGCCCTCCTCACCGACAATAACACAGGCTGCTACTGTAACAGGATGGATGGAAGAACAATATTTAAACTGGGACTTCCTGTTAAATATTACTGTTCACTTTGTTGTGAGTTGGCCGTTTTAACAGGTTTCTGAGTTTTGTTCCTCAAAAGAGACATTTCTGGAACAGAGGAAACACTAACAGAGACGGTTTTAATGAGTTTTATTCTGTTTCTGTCCACTTTGAGTGAAGTTCTGATGATCTGAAGGTAAAATGAGTGTTTGTGTCTCTGGAGTCTGGTGGAGAGTGATAGTGATATTACGGCTGTTTGTGGTTAAACTAAAGGTCTATCTCTGTAGGGATCCTTTCCATAATGCTGTCAGACACTGACAATAACAACCTGAGTCTGTCAGTGGCACAAACAACAACTACTGTTAGTGGGACAAACAACAACTACTGTTAGTGGAACAACTACTGTTAGTGGGACAAACAACAACTACTGTTAGTGGAACAAACAACAACTACTGTTAGTGGGACAAACAACAACTACTGTTAGTGGAACAACTACTGTTAGTGGGACAAACAACAACTACTGTTAGTGGGACAAACAACAACTACTGTTAGTGGAACAACTACTGTTAGTGGGACAAACAACAACTACTGTTAGTGGAACAAACAACTACTACTGTTAGTGGAACAAACAACAACTACTGTTAGTGGAACAAACAACAACTACTGTTAATGGAACAAACAACTACTACTGTTAGTGGAACAACTACTGTTAGTGGAACAAACAACAACTACTGTTAGTGGAACAAACAACAACTACTGTTAGTGGAACAACTACTGTTAGTGGAACAAACAACAACTACTGTTAGTGGAACAACTACTGTTAGTGGAACAAACAACAACTACTGTTAGTGGGACAAACAACAACTACTGTTAGTGGAACAACTACTGTTAGTGGAACAAACAACAACTACTGTTAGTGGGACAAACAACAACTACTGTTAGTGGAACAAACAACAACTACTGTTAGTGGAACAAACAACAACTACTGTTAGTGGAACAAACAACTACTACTGTTAGTGGAACAAACAACAACTACTGTTAGTGGAACAAACACTACTACTGTCAGTGGGACAAACAACTACTACTGTTAGTGGAACAAACAACAACTACTGTTAGTGGAACAAACAACAACTACTGTTAGTGGAACAAACAACTACTACTGTTAGTGGAACAAACAACAACAACTGTTAGTGGAACAAACAACAACTACTGTTAGTGGAACAAACAACAACTACTGTTAGTGGAACAAACAACAACAACTGTTAGTGGAACAAACAACAACTACTGTTAGTGGAACAAACAACAACTACTGTTAGTGGAACAACTACTGTTAGTGGAACAAACAACAACTACTGTTAGTGGAACAACTACTGTTAGTGGAACAAACAACAACTACTGTTAGTGGGACAAACAACAACTACTGTTAGTGGAACAACTACTGTTAGTGGAACAAACAACAACTACTGTTAGTGGGACAAACAACAACTACTGTTAGTGGAACAAACAACAACTACTGTTAGTGGAACAAACAACTACTACTGTTAGTGGGACAAACAACAACTACTGTTAGTGGGACAAACAACTACTACTGTTAGTGGAACAAACAACAACTACTGTTAGTGGAACAAACAACTACTACTGTTAGTGGAACAAACAACAACTACTGTTAGTGGAACAAACAACAACTACTGTCAGTGGGACAAACAACTACTACTGTTAGTGGAACAAACAACAACTACTGTTAGTGGAACAAACAACAACTACTGTTAGTGGGACAAACAACTACTACTGTTAGTGGAACAAACAACAACTACTGTTAGTGGAACAAACAACTACTACTGTTAGTGGAACAAACAACAACAACTGTTAGTGGAACAAACAACTACTACTGTTAGTGGAACAAACAACTACTGTCAGTGGGACAAACAACAACTACTGTTAGTGGGACAAACAACAACTACTGTTAGTGGGACAAACAACAACTACTGTTAGTGGAACAAACAACAACAACTGTTAGTGGAACAAACAACAACTACTGTTAGTGGAACAAACAACAACTACTGTTAGTGGAACAAACAACAACTACTGTTAGTGGGACAAACAACGACTACTGTTAGTATCAATGAATTGTTGCAGTTCTGGAGCACATTAACAATTAGTTGCATTTAGTTTGATCATAAAATACTGTATGCTATTCTTCCAGTCAAAGGTTTGAGTTCAGCCACGTGATATCCATTTCTATATTATACATCCTTGATACAGTGTAAGATTTCCTATAAACTTTATAATAATTTCATGTTATTGTCTGCCATGCCTGTTGCGTTGCCTATTTACTACCATTGGCACAATTTCATGAGCTCAACAGCGAAGCTGGACCCTCCCCCACAAGGTGGACCCTCCCCCACTGGTGTAACAGTCAACAGCTTTTCCAAAAGATGTTAAGTGTAGAAATAGTCAATTGTTTACAAGTTCAGTTTAAAATGCAAATGAAAGGCTTGTGTTTGTGCAAAATGATGTTTATGTTTTTGTGTAAGAATGCCTCAACTTTTTGATATTGGCATTAAATAATTACTGAGTGTTTCACTGAGCACTGGTGTCCTGCAGTTTGTGTTAAATTGTATTGCAATGGTTACAGAAACAAAAAAGTATGGCACAGCCCCACCGAGAATATTTTTCACCAGCAGCCACTGAGTTGTTGTTGTTTGTTCCACTAGCAGTAGTTGTTTGTCCCACTAACATATATACAGTAATATTAGCAAACACACTATTAAGACTTTCTAGAGTACCATATATAACTGGATGATTTTTTATGCTAAGGTCAACTATATACAAAGAAACATGTGGTCAGTGCTGTGGTGTGTGTATGTGTGTGTGTGTGTGTGTGTGTGTGATCTTATTTGTACAGGAATTTTGCCCGTCTGTCCTTCTGAGTGGCAAACCTCTCAATGACCCTTTTATTAAATTACTGTTAGCATCGATGTAGCGTAGCATAAGCACCAGCACCAGCTGGCAGTGAGTGGAAACGTCAGTCGTCTCGTCGGCTTGAATGGTGATAAAATCTTTACTTCCTCCAGGATGTAATCCTTAAGCACTGACAGCATGCAGTCCAACAGCTGGTTCTGTATCGTCTTTGACTGCCCTTAGCTGGTAGCTGTGTTCAGGTGCTCCTCCAGCACACTGTCAATGGAGGCAACAAAATCCACCAAGCCCCAGAAACTGCCGGGGTTGTCCGAGGAGTCCGAGTCAGTCTCGTCATGCCCACACAAGGCCAACTCAAAAGTCCCACAAAACTTCCCACAATTGATAATTTTGGATAAAATGTGGCTGTTTTTATCCACCTCCTCATGATGTTTCCTCATCAATCCTGTGGTCGTCATCCAGCTGCGTAGCGATGTTCACCCTTCCTAATATGGCTAGCTTTACAGAGTTATCCATGTGTGCCCTGGTGTTCTCATGTTTCTTTAGTTTCTCTGACAGGTGCTTCATATCCCTCACTCCGGTAACTGTCCATGCTGGATCTGTCCCCGTCCTTTTAAAAAGCATGAGTGCACCCAGCTAGCCAAGCCTTCCCGGTGTACCGGCTACGGGAGAAGCTGCTGCCATATACTGCTTCCCTTTCTCTCTAGCCTGCTGTCTGATTGATAGCTCAGGTTGATCTGGGCCCAGCTCTTTCACCCCAACTTTCTCCAACAAAGTTCTCCTCTCAAACGGATCTTGGAGGAGAGATTTCACCGAGTTAGGGTTGGGTCTCGGAGGAGTAACGTTCACGCCCCTAGAGCCCGGTCCTTATTTTATCAGGGGCGAGCTCGGAGCAATAAAATAATCTCCCTTCTTGGATTCGATTTAAGGACGCTGATTGGCTAAATTTTATGTCATACATTCATATCTTAAATTAGCAATTGGCTACATAGACCCGCTGCCTGGGGGCGCTTTCTCTATCGGCCCAGAGCTGATGAGTCTTCAGACAGGCAGAGGAAAGGTTGCGAATATGATTTTCTATCATATTTTACACATATTACTGGGTGCATTCCATATTCTAAACACACAAATATTGACATACTTTTATTTTTATCATTATTATTATTATTTTTATTTTAAATTTTTAAATCTAGTAATCTAGTCTATAATATTTTGGTCGAGGCAGACGACCACCCACCTAGAGCTGGGGTCTGTCCTAGGTTTCTGCCTCTTTAAAGGAAGTTTTTCTTTGCTGCTGTCTCCAAGGTCTTGCTCATGGTGGTACTGTTGGGTCTCTGTAATTAATTTTAAAGAGTTCGGTCTAGACCTGCTCTATTTGAAAAGTGTCCTGAGATAACTTCTGTTATGAATTGGGGCTATACAAATAAAATTGAATTGAATTGAATCTACGTCAGTGAATTAAGGATTTATTTCCACCAGAGTTGGTGATTGTTGGAAAGACTAACAAAGACGTTGCGGTGAGTTTTATTTGGTTTCTGTCCCGTTGTGACACCTAGTGGACAGCGGATTTCGTATATATAATCGTTCATAAAAAAAAAGAATAGAATAAAGGACTTTCTGTATTTGTGATGATGAAAGAGTAAATCAGCTCAGTTTCAGGTTGAGTGAGCAGCAGGACAGTGACTCCTCTTCCTCCTCTTCCTCCCGCGGTTACAAAACGAAGATAAACGAGGCGCGCTTCACACTTCACACAGTAACCAGATTAATTACAGTTAATCATGTTGGATGAGGAGCGGAGCGGCTGCTGATTGGCCTGTCGCTTTGATGCATTACCTCTTCAGAGGAGTCGGAGAGCCGCAGAGGCTTCTGGGAAACCCGCGTCGTTAAACAGGAGCTGGACTGACAGCAGTGATGAAAGTGATGACAGTGACAGTCTGATGGGTTTGAACGGGAGGTTTCATTGGCTGCTGAATCTCTGGGTCGTGATTCTGTATTTTCACCTCATTTGTATAATTTACTGTCAATAAATCCAGTTAACATGAAGTCATATTCTGAATTAAATTCCACACTAACTCGAACACTGACGCTCACATGATGATTAACCAACAGCTCCAGTTGTGTAACGTGATTTATGTCTTCAAACACTTCATGTTACATCATCCACAGTCTGTCCAAACAGGTCTGGAGTCAGCTGGAAAGGAAATCTCAATATGGGAATCAGATCAGAAAAAACAGACCAGAGTCAGATCTTTCCTCTGGATTTCATCCCCAGTACAGAGACAGGTCGAGGGTCTGGTTAGCCTAGCTTAGCACAAAGACAGGAAGATGTGGGTAGACAAAAAACAAACTACTCATTAAATACTGTCACTTTAAAATATGACACTGTAGGTCTGTACTGTACTACTGCTGTCATGCTGTTATTACTGCTGTTAGTACTACTTTTATTACTGCTGTTATTACTGCTGTTACTGATGTTACTGCTGTTATTACTACTGTTATTACTGTTATTTCTGCTGTTACTGATGTTACTGCTGTTATTACTACTGTTATTACTGTTATTACTGCTGTTACTGATGTTACTGCTGTTATTACTACTGTTATTACTGTTATTTCTGCTGTTACTGAGGTTACTACTGTTATTACTACTGTTATTACTGTTATTACTGCTGTTACTGATGTTACTGCTGTTATTACTACTGTTATTACTGTTATTTCTGCTGTTACTGATGTTACTGCTGTTATTACTACTGTTATTACTGTTATTACTGCTGTTACTGAGGTTACTACTGTTATTACTACTGTTATTACTGTTATTTCTGCTGTTACTGAGGTTACTACTGTTATTACTCTTTTACTGTTATTACTGCTGTTACTGAGGTTACTACTGTTATTACTACTGTTATTACTGTTATTTCTGCTGTTACTGAGGTTACTACTGTTATTACTACTGTTATTACTGTTATTTCTGCTGTTACTGAGGTTACTACTGTTATTACTGCTGTTATTACTGTGAGTACTGATGTTACTGCTGTTTCTGATGTTACTGCTGTTATTACTGCTGTTACTGATGTTACTGCTGTTATTACTGCTGTTACTGATGTTACTACTGTTATTACTGCTGTAACTGATGTTACTGCTGTTATTACTGCTGTTACTGATGTTACTACTGTTATTACTGCTGTTACTGCTGTTAGTACTACTGTTAGTACTGCTGTTACTGCTGTTAGTACTACTGTTACTACCGTCCTCTGCTGTTTACTGGCAGTGGCTGATGTCCCTTAATCACATGTATTTAAAGGTGAGCAGTTTCAGATCCCACGTACAGTAACACATGGTGATTAAACCTTTATCAATGTGTTTCTGAAAACTTTACCAAATAAAAGTGTTAGGCATCTGACACTTCAACTGACGTTTGACCATCAGGCAGCTCTGTGATGGAGGTCGTCGCGTGCAGTGGTCACTGTGAGAACTGCAGGGTCAGTGGCTGACTGCAGTTTGTGCTTTGCAAATTCATTTCTGCCGTTGGAGCATTTTTGTAGTTCTTATTGTACTTGGTGTGGACCCTTTAGAGCTGGTAAACATGGAGCTTTAATAACTTTACATTCTGATCGTAATAATACATCATTAATGTATATACAAACATATTCACAGGTTAATGGTCTCATAAATCAATCAATAGCATAATTACTCTCATCATCTACAATAACATACATTTAATATTCACATTCTAAAGGCTCAGAGCAGATTTAATCAACATATATGTCAAACACTATAAGGAATATAAATATAAACATATTAATAAAAATCAAACAAGTTCAGATTTTGAAATCATGTTAAAATCTAACACATAAAGTCCTGTTTCACACCAGAACCAACAGGTCAGTGAACGCACCCTGAGAGCAGTCAGCTGTGAGTGTCAGTGAACGTGTCTCAGCCTGTCGAGGTCTTCAGGGTTTACAGGTGAGTCATCACATGCTCTCAGACTGACTCACCTGCCTGAAGGTACAAAGCTGCTCCACCTCCTGCGTGTTTGAGCTCATCCATCCGTTGCCGTGACAGCTGCTGATGTCAGCTGTGACTCACTGATGATGTGGCGCAGGAATAAACATGATTCAGATTTTAACATTTAACTCCTCACATGTATTTTATCAGGAAACTTGTCATACAATAAAGAACCTGAAACTATTATTTATTGGTATTTTAAATAAATTATTAATGATGTGACACTAAATACGTCTGTGATCCTATATGAGATAAAAATATATTATTTAATGTTTTTGATATTTTTAGTAATATATATATTCTGTTATTGTCTTTTGTTACCATGTAAAGTGCTATATAAAATACAGTTCATATTATTATCATATTAGAGTTGTCTGAAGACAAAAATGCTGACAGTCTAAAGTCCTGTTAGCGCCCCCCACAGGCTGCAAAGTTTATTACAGACACAAACACAAAGAGGCTCCAGTTAGACATTAAAGGTTTTATATGAGATATTAAACATTATATTATCTATATACAGACACAGAGTCACATGGTGTCTCTCTCCCTCTGCCTGTGTTGTATCGCAGCCTCTCTGTGGTATGTTTCCATAGCCGGTCTGCTCCGACTGAAACTGCTGTTTTTATCATCTACATCGGTGAATTAAGGATTTATTTCCACCAAACCAGAGTTGGTGATTGTTGGAAACACTAACAGAGACACTTTTAATGAGTTTTATTCTGTTTCTGTCCACTTTAATGAAGTTACGATGATTTAAAGGTAAAATTAGTGTTTTTGTCTCTGGAGTCTGGTGGAAAGTGATAGTGATATTACGGCTGTTTGTGGTTAATACCGTCCTCCTCTGGTCTTTGTGTGTTCCTGTGCTGTGTGTGTTCTGAACCGAGGAGCTGATGGTCAGTCGGGGTGAAAGTTGTCCTTTAAATCTCAGCCTGGTTATCAAACCTCTCTGACCTCAGCTGGTCCAACCGGAAGCGACCGCGACCTCGTCGTCGATGAGGTCACAGGCCCTGATGAGGCTTCTTATCGGACATTACACGCAGCTGATCCTGACCTCCGGGCTCTCTGCCGCCTGACACCTGCACTGTTTCCTGACTGTACAGTCCGACCAATCACAGAGGGGGAGACTGAGGTCAATTTCAACGTCTGCACAATAATGTAAATTGTAGTTTTGTAGGTCTGCTCGGCTGTATGAGCTTTATAGCGACCCAGCGCTCTCGCAGCGTCGCTTATATCCACATAAATAAAGGGTTTTAATCCTGGAAACGAATCGACCAAATACGAGATGAATCGTGACCATTAAACATTTGATTCAGAACAAAAAGTCATTTTTATATAATAAAGTATTAAAAACTTTTAAATGAACATAATTTAATGATCTGTTATAGCCACATTTTAGACTCTGATTGGATTAAGTTCATTGGAAATTTTGAAATAAAACTGTCATGTGCCTTATGTACTTATACCTTTAGATATTTCTATTCAGTGCTTCACTAATGTGCCACAATAATGTTTTCCCAGCAGATATTGATAGATGTGATTGAGATTAAATCAGCATATATTCCCTCTGGACTCTCCGCTTGCAGCCTTTCATGTTTCAGCTGCAGAATATATTAAAGACAATATGGAACAAATGTAGTTTGGGTCCGAATTTCCATTTTTTTAAAATCACATTTATGTTTGTGATCTTTGAACGAATCTGAAAACCAATAAATAACCAATAAAAGACAAGCAGCAACTCCACACTGCTGGTATCAGATTGGTAATCACTGATGAACGTGATCGATGCCGTTGCCAGAGCAGGAGCTTCAGACGCTCCATCAAACTCTGGTTAAAATGTGGAACCATGTGAACCAAACCTGAGCTGATGGACAGCCGCTCCTGATTTATTGGTCGGCTCATTGATCTCTGATGCTCCTGTGGCCAGTGTGCGGGTCGGCAGCTGAGGCTCCATACGGCAGCTTGGTGGTGAGTTCATTAGCCTGATATCAGCCAAATGAGCAGACAGAACGGGGAGCACTGGGAGCACTGGGGGGGAGGGGGGGCTGCAGCTGCTCCGTTAGTTGTTCATTGACTCCAGACGCCATTTTGGCTGAAAACCAGACAACATTCAGAGAACTTGTCGGTCCCTGAGTCCTGCATCCTCCTCCAAGTCTCTGCTCACATCAACAAAGGAACTCTAACAGTTCCTCCCTCTAATAAAACCATTTAAATTGTTTTCTTTAAAGGATCCGAAACCAAACCGACTTCACAAAAGCCGACAGCCTCTGACAGTGAACGGATAACTAGTGCGTATGTTCTGTGGCTGTGCGAGAGGTAACAACTCTCCATACCTGCAGGTGGCGGCAGCTTGCGTTCCTCATTCAGAAAACAACACAGGAAGAAACTGTGGATAGACACAGAAGCAGCTCTATGAACGGAGGTTTGCCCGCCTCGCTCGACCGTTGAGATGAAGTCGATCCTTTCTTGTTTCCATTTGCTGCTTTGCTCACTTGTTTCTCTGAACAGCCAATCAGATTGATTTCTATCTGTTTTTAGTGTTGTTTATTGTCTAAAAGCATGTTCTGCATTAGAAAAGTAATCTAGTTTTAAGAAACTATATCTATCTGTGTCTTAATAAGATATTACATATAATATTGAGCTGGATTTAATCAGTAACAGCAATGGTGGCATAATATCCCAGCAGAGGAACCAGATTGTTGTCCTTATTTTCAGAGTAAGAGCACTCATACAACTTCTCAGTTTAAGAGAAAATCGTCTGGTCCCAGTGTTGGAAATGAAGCAGCTGTTTAGTTTTTATTATTTTAACAAAAAAAGATAAAAATAATAATGTTTCTGGAGACTTCATTTAACTCACAGTTGCTTATTTTTATTACGCTGTTCCTTTTTAAATGTGTCTTATTGTAAGATATATATGTTAATTATGAATCTTCGATTAAGGTACAAATTCTTCAATTCTGCTCAATAAATGACCAAAATACTTATCTTAAGAATCTTAAACAAATTTTAGACAAGCAAAGTTGGACAAAATTGCTCAAATTCTAAAAAGCGTAACAGAGGTTTTGATGCAAAAAAAAAAAAAAATGTATTCAACGTTTTACTGCTGCTTTTATCCCAATGTAAGCTAATGGGACCATCACATGGCAGTTCTCAAACTTTGGTAAATGTACCTGTAATTGTACAAAGAGGAATCTCTGAAATATTTTATAAAAAATTAAATACGTAAAATAAACATTTTAGAACACTATCAAAATACTAAATTTCCTGTAATATTTAGTTTAAATTTCAGCCTGCTACGTAGTCACATCCATGAAAGCAGTGCTCGCATACATTAGTACAGAGCTACAATGTGAGACAGTGGGCGGAGGTCACATGAATGGCTCAAAAACACTGCTGGCTCCAAACAGGAACTATTGGGAGGAGAAGTATGGACCAGGAGGACCCCTTTTCCACCTAACTAGCTCAGGTTCCTGAACCGGTTCCAGTCAACAATAATTAATCTTCTTATCAGGAATAAATCTGCCTCCTATGTGATTTGTCTGTAGCTGAATAGTGTCGGCCTAGTACGGCTGCAGTACTTTAACCTCATACTGGTACTTGGAGACTTAATGTTAATTATTAGAATTAATGTGAGTCTGGACCGAACTGCAGTCACCTGACTGAACTGGATTCGCTCCAGCAGCCTGAGGTCCTCCAGAAAGGTCAGTCGGGATGAAGTGATGAGTTCACTGTCAGCTGGGACCCCTCTGTGAGCAGGACCGTTTCTGTCCCGCTGCGGTGATGGATGGGGGGGTGTCGGTACCTGCTGTGAAGGCCCCCCCAGGTGAGACGTGTCCTCCTGGAGACGAACGGCCCGTCGACACCATTACCTCTAACGATGGAGGGAAAGGTCGTCCTGTCAGCGTCCTGCAGGGTTTCACACTGGATGAAAGTAAATCAGTGAAAACAGGAGACTCAGCAGTTTGTAAAAAAACCTTCATCAGTGGAGCTACAGAAGGTGCATTCAGGTTCGTCCAACACTTCAGATTGAAGAGTCTCAGCAACTAAACAACTTTTGTAAAGATTTGATCATTTAAAGTGTCCATGTTGAAAAGAAGATAAAAGCATCCAGTTAGCCGGCCAGGTAATCTACATTAATCAGCTATCAAGGTACATGTGATATCAGAATCCTGGAAAAACTGGGAATTAAGAGATTAGTTTTCCAGTCATGGAAACGCCTGGAATTAGATCAAAATGACCAAAAATCCTGGAAATATTCTGTGTTGTCATACCTGAGACTATCAGGTTCAATGTGCACTAAGAGTTAACGTTTGTTTCTGTAATTATTTCTGCAGCTGTTGATTAATTTCACAATCAGTTTTCTGTATTATTATTGAGCTCAACACTGAAGTCGCTTCTCGTCTCCGTAGACTGACGGCGCTTCTCGTCTCGATAGCAGCAGTTTCTCTCATCATCTCCATCAGCCCCCAACGTACGACATTCAGCATCACAGCAGAAACACTTCAAACACTCTGCAGCCACGGGGCGCCCGGCTCGTCACTGCATTTTTAATTAACGGGAATGGATCCCCTGCTGCGGCGACGGAGTTCACCGAAGTTCACTGGCAGGTCGTCGTTTGATGTTTCCTTGCCGCTGCCGGAGCTTCCTGTTTGCCCGAGCTGACGGAGGATCCACATCCAAATGATTCCTCAGCCGACGTCTCTTTTGTCAGCCCTTTCTACATCGTTAACGCGCAACAAAAACTGAGTCATTATCAGCTCACCTGAGAGCTACGGAGGTCAAAACATGACTTAAAAATACATAAATTAATAAATGAAATTGTAACAATAGTGCATCTTTTGACAGCCAGACATACACAGGAGAGAGGAGGTGGAGAGAGAGATCAACATGCAGCAGTCGAACCCAGCTGAACTACCACCCAAACATCACATGTGCTCAGATTTTTTCCACCCTTTGCCGTGGCTAATTATAATGAACAAGATAATTAATAACCTACAATAAGGCAGCCCACCACAGCCTAATGTGTCCCACCACATAATGAACAGAAAATATTTTTGTTTCCACAATCGATTAGTAGATAATCTCCCCTTGCTCTGCTACTACCGTACACTCTGCAGACACACAGAGAGACAGACAGACGCTCTCTGGTGCCGATGTGGCGAATAAGCATGAAGCAGGTAAAGTAACATTAAACAGCAGTGAACACGTCGCTCAGATCCTCACATTGCCCATTTTTCCTGCTTCTAACACATCAACTTTGAGGACCAAATGTTCACTGTCTGCCTGATATACCCCCCCCACTGACAGGAGCCCTGATACCCAGATAATGAGCTCACTGTGTTATATAGCTGATTGCTGTATAGTCGTGTTGTTGATCGATTCAGCTCCAGGTATTAACAATAATATAGTTTAAAGTTAAAGTTAAATCTGCTGATAAATTTAAGCACATCATACGTGGTGACGGAGGCAGGTGGGTCGTTGTGTTTGAATAGTTTTTGTTTTATTGTGGATTTTGTTGTATTTCATGTTTTAATATGCTGTGATTTTGTACGGCTGCTTCCTCGGCCAGGTCTCTATTGGAGAATAGATTTTTGATCTCAATGGGACTTCCTGATAAAATAAAGGTAACATAAATAGATTCTACATATTGTTTTATAAACGTGCACAGTGACCTCCCTCTACTGGTTGAAACCATTAAATATGTTTATTTCTGCTGTAAAGTTGGGCTTTAAATAAAGACATAAACAATAAAAGATAGATGCGTTAAATCTAATATTAACTTTTAACTATAGAGTACTGTTAAGGCTGATAGCTCACTGCATTTGTCTCTAAATAATTAATAACTGATGACCCATTTTACATATTTCTTAAATATTTTAATTAGTCATTTCTAGTCCTCCGTACAAACTGGTGTCTTTAAACTGTTGAGACGACTCTTTGGCTGAAAACTGAACTCTGAGCAGTTTGGTTCCCTCCGCCACGTCAAAGCGAGGACGACTCGTCTTGGTGAGCAGAGACACATTTAATAAGAGACTGTCTTCTGCGTTTGCTGTCAGAGTTTAATGAGCTCCTCCAGGGCTCCTCCAACATGAATAATGCATACTTTATTCTATTTCAGAGCCAACAAAATGGCTTCTGTCTTCTGGATGGAGCAGGACTGTGATGTGATGGACTGGCTGGAAATGAAAAAGGCCCGAGGCGAGACTCCAGGACGCCGCTGCCACGCCAACAGAACAGATTACAGAGACTTTAACGGTGGACGCTGTACAGGAGGAAGAGGCGATGACAGTGAGGACTTCATCCCTGATCAGTCAGCTCACCTGAAGACTTATAACAGAGACAGCTGGAAATAATGGAAGTCCTCAGAGAGGTCTGCTCTGACCCATGAAAACTCCACACAGATAGAACCAGCCAGGAACCCCGGACCTTGTCTCTGTGAGGCGACTGTGCCACTGAGCTGCCTTTACAGCTTAGAGTCTGGATCACAAACGTTAGCTGGCTTTTACCAAGCTTGACTTATCTGGACAGTTTCCATAATGTAACTACAAACTATGGCATCTAATCAAAATGACCATTGTGTGTATAATTTATCTGAAATCTAAACTTACTGCTCAGATTGAACTATTGAGTGTTCATTGAGGAAAGCGTGAACTGACAGTTAATTTGGCTGAATTGAACTTCATTCCCTCTAAGATCCTTAACAGTTGATCACAAATATGCACTTTTAAAACTGTAAGTTAAGAAAACTAATATTTAGATGATGTTCGGATCACAAAGTCATCTCACAAACCAGCTAACTCAACCCACCTGGACATACCTGTTCTCTGCTCCCTCGAAGGTCAATTCACTTGAAATCGGTGGGAAAGTGATTTCAGTTGGTTTTTGCATTTTTGGTTGTTTTACTCACACAGGTACACACGCAGCTTAATCACTTAGCTTCAGTTGTCCTGTCCGAGGTTTGATTCTGCGTCTCCCCGTCGATGTCGTTCACCACCCGACTATCTTTAGAGTGAAGGCAACCAGAGACAGCACGAAGATCAGACTGACGACTTTCATCAGTCAGGAGAGAAAACTTTGGATGGACATTTATAAATGTTTAAATTAACAACAGGTGCAGGTCAAATAAGAACTCTCGAACAAAGACATGAAATACCTCCAAGAAGAAACTTTAAACTAAATAATTCAGTGATGGAAACCAGAAATGAAGGCAAACAAACTCATGTAGGACAGACACTGTTGCTATTTCCTCACCAGGAATCGAACCTCTGACTCCTGTGTAACGACCAGTAATCCTGACCACACCTAGGACATCAGTGAAATATGAGTATTACACAGCTCAACTTTGGACTTATTTTCTGACTCCATTTGAGATACGTCAGTCACTGCTGATTGAGCGTAATGAGTCCCGGTCCCAAACAGAAGACACTACATTAGACTGGAGAATAAAGAGGAAATACAATAACTGACACCAGTTCAATGACTTATACAGGTATTCAACATTGAGTGGGTACATATGAACCAGTTCCTTCTGCATCTTTATCCTTTCAGAAAAGCACTGCTGTGCTCTTACTACACCCAGATCACATTTCAGTTTGTTTGTACTGTTCGGTTCGCAGTGCTGTGGGGTGAAAGGTCAATGAGAGCTGGGGGAGGGGTGATATAAGGGGTCAAGGCCACCGGAGGAGTCTGAGAAGGCAAAACAAGTGTGAGAAAGAAGGAGCGAGAGAGACTGGAAATCCTGACAGCAGATTAGTTTGTCTTTCTGGAAGATTTCAAAATAAAAGCAAGTTGACTGACAGTCGCTGTGTGGCCCTAACAGGGTGGGAGAGTTTCTCAGACACACTCACAGCTCCACCGAAAACACTTATATTAACCGTCTGTCCAACACAACAACCGGATTATTAGAGTTAAACTACAGAAAAGAAAAACTAAATAAAAGAGACAGTACACACTTTAAAGATTTGAGTATTTAAACCTGTTTAATATTTTTCTCCACTTGTTTTCAACAGAAACACGTTCTTAAGTCAGACAGTGTTGAGACAGTGTGAAGGTCTCCAGGTGATAGCGTATTGACGGACACACAGACGCTAATCAGCTGCAGCAGGAGGATCCATATCTGTCTGATCCTCCTCCAGTCTGGATTAAACCGTGTTCCCAACAGGTTTCACTCTGCAGACAGAGGTTTTCCTCTCAGATCAGCTGCAACACGTCGCAGCAAACACTAATTACCGTTCCAAACGAGCTCTAATTACTGGGGACAAATGAGACAAACAGAGACGGATGTTTCCAGACACTGCTGGTTGTTTGTCCACTGCAAATCAGCTTCATTGTGCCTCTGTCTGCCTTCGGCGCTCGCAGACTGACCCACAGCCAGCGATCAACCTCGAGGAACTTACTGAACTGAGTTAACTAGTTTAGCTCGGCTACATGTAGCAGTACGTTAGCATTAGCATGTTATAATGAGAGATGAGCAAGTTTACCAACTCAGCCTACTAAATTAGTTGTATTCATATTCAGATTGTCTTAAACTGGACGTGGGTGGTGCTTCAATCAGACATGGGCCAAACAAACTGGATTTACAGAACAGCCTTCATTGAAGAAGAGTAGGAGAACTAGTTTTATTATAAATGTTGCTAGATGAGTACAGACATTTTACTCAACTGCTCAACTCTACTATTAACTTTATTTCTACTTGAAAACCTGATTAGTTTTATGTTGTTGGTCTGGAATCCCAAATGTTTCCAACAATGTTAAACCAGCAATGACATATTGTACATTTCATATAATAAAACTGGCATTGTTAATATGTGATAGTCAGTTTATTAAACGGTTTTTATTCGTCTTTTTACAGGTTTCCTCTATCCTCAGTAACCAGCGTGTTCTCATCAGCAGGTCTACACGCTGTGGATCAGGATCAGTATGTGGATCAGGTGTCACCTGTAAATGAGCCAGTTGATAATTATTGATTGTGTATCTCCATGCGTGAGCTAACAATTCTCATCTGCATGCAGCCCGCAAAGACTCAGACCTCCTCGTGTGTCAGATCCAACGCCTGCTGAACTCTCTGCGGAGAGGATTCATCATGTGACATGTTCATACTGGGCGTCCATATTGCGTCATCGTCTCTTGATCAGACAGTCAGCCAACACTTGGATGAATATACACAACCTCGTCCTGCAGGAGCTAGAGAGCAGCGGCCGACAAATACAGGTGTGAGCAGTGTTCAGTTAGTTGCAAACTGCAACTTCACATCTAGATGTCACTAAATCCTGCACACTGGTCCTTTAAGGGAAATGGAAACACCTTCAGAACAGCAGGAAGTAGGTATTTGTGATAAAGATGGATGTATTGCTGTGTGACGGTAAAATATGAGAGCCACAAACTGACCCATAATGTTTCTGTGTGCCGAATCGATGCATGCTAACGTCATTTCTTTTAAAAATGTCAATCCTTGTGAACTCGTTGCCTCCACCTCTCTCTCTCTCTCTCTCCCATTTCCAGACACTGCAGATCTGAGCGAGCAAGGGGCGAGCAGCCGTGTGTGACGAAGAAATGAACTGATGAGAAGAGAGAGAGAGAGGAGCAGTGTGTGTTCTGCATACTGATCGACTGTCTGTAATAAAGCAGGGAAAGATATTCTGGCTGTTGATTGGCTGGATCCCTGTTGGTGTCTGCTGGCATTAAGATTGCATGAGCGCGCCACACACACACACACACACACACACACACACACACACACACACAGAGGTTTAAACTCTTTCTTTGAAATATAAATGTCACTACAACAAACAAGTAATGCAGTTAGATAGAAATGAAATAAAACCAGTGAAATATATTCTATTTATAGGTTTTATATATGAGACTATAAAACCATAATAAATACACAACCAACCATCCATCCCCCAGGGTCCAATTAAGAGGTTTAGGCTTCACTTTTGGGGAGAGGCCATGTTGTATGTATGTCAATGACATAATGTTGTAGCTATGTGCAGCCGTTTTCAGACCGAACTGTTGTGTGTCGTTCGTTTAATGGTAATTGGAGCGATGTGCAAATTTGGACTCAGTTGAGCAAGAAGAAGAGCTGAGAGGAGGAATATTATGGAGGCTGCATTCAAAGGAGACAGTAACTATAAAGTTATCTTATTAGTTTAATAGCTCTAATCTAATAATATAATCTAAACATTTATTTAAGTGAAATACAACAGTGTAGAGCAAACAGTCTGAAGTGAAATATAAAGATAGAACAATCATCGTACTCTGTGTAACGTTGTGATCGCAAGAATTAATGCAAATTCTGCACAACCTTGCAGCTGTAGTTTCCTTTAAGCTTCACTAATTAAAGCAGCTGCATAAACACTGATCCACACGTCACCAAACTATTAGAGATTTTATTCTCACTGGAATAACAAAACAAAAAAAAACCTTAAAAGGTTTTTTCACTTTCTATTCCCAATAAAAAAAAATTTAAAAATAAGCCTCAAAACATACATCACAATTATTTTCAGAAAAGCTGGTTAGAGTCAGACATTTTATGCCTCAACAATCCCAAAAAACCCCACAAACTCCTGAGCTAAAAGCTAAAACTGCTTTCTGTTTGTTGGAGACAGAACGGGCTGTCTCCAACTGCTCCTTGAACTATCAAACGCCTCATGTTCACTGGAGATTGTTAAAAGTATTCTGGGAAATGTAGGAAATCACAACCTGGAGTTGAAGCTAATGAGGTAGGCAGAGAAAAACAAGAAGAATTCATCATCAGATCTGTTGACTCAGGTCTGATGGAGCTCTGCTGTGGATAATAACTCGTCCTCGGGGCAGCGTTACAGACACAATAAAGGATTCATACAAACAAAGCGCTCACATCGATCTCTCCTCTCGTGTGTTTTCTCTGATCGTTTGCCAGTGAATCAAACAGGAATAACGAGCTAAGACAAAGCGCAGCGTGGCCTCCGCGTTCTGCTGACTCTGCAGTTCTCAGGACAATAACAGTAACGGCTAACGGAGAGCGTTTAGTCTAAGGTGAGGAAGATCAATAACAGCCGTCTGAACAGTGATGGGAGACTGATGAGGGCTCATCTGTGACCTTCAGCTCATAATGAGATGCACATGAGGACGTCAGCTGCTGCTTTATCTCATCCAACAGATACAATAATCTGTATTTTAGGTATGTTCTGGAAGTTTGTGCTCATTCTTCCTACGTTCTCAGTCCTGAAGATAAACTTTAAACACAACACATCAGGAATGAGACAGCGTGTGACACAAAGCTTCTTAACTGAACTCATTCAGAAGTTATTGAACGGGACAGCCTCGCCGATCAATCAGCCGACCGTCGCTGTGATGGAGAAGCAGTCAGCTGTCGGCAGCAGCGAGAGGCCTTACAGAGAGCCCGTTCCTCCATCATTATCCTGATCTAGCACAGCGAGGCTGGAGGTCCGGACCCTCAGACTGGATGCGGGAGGAGGGTTTTGATTTGCTCTGCGTTATGCTGATGAGGCCGTGGCTCTCTCTCGGGGGATTCACACCGACACGGTTTTACCAGATTTCTCCAGCGAGGGTCGTTGAAAAAGTGATTCAGGGGTCTCGGGGGAAATAAGCATGCAAGGTGCTGCTGCTGTTTGCCCGTCAGGCAAAGTAATATCCTCAGCCCGTTAGACGCAGCAATAATCTACACGGGGCCAAGCTGAGGGACGCCTGCACCTCCGGGACTGTGAGAGCCGCCTGGGGAGAGTCTGCCGGGGTTTACGAGGCCATTGTCATGCTCAGAGTCAATGTCCTCACAGACAGATGGTGGGTAGGAACTAACAGCCGCTCTGTGAGGACGCACTGTGAGTTAAATGCTAACATCAGCATGCTATCACGCTCACAATGACAGAGCTAACACACTGATGTTTAACAGGTAAAATGTTCACCATCTTAGTGCAGCGTGTTAGCATGCTAACGTTTGACAACTACAACAAAACAAAGTAGGAGAGAGCTGTGAAC
This sequence comes from Dicentrarchus labrax, assembly GCF_905237075.1. Taxonomy (NCBI): domain Eukaryota; kingdom Metazoa; phylum Chordata; class Actinopteri; family Moronidae; genus Dicentrarchus; species Dicentrarchus labrax. Next base: position 23,800,634 of record NW_026136708.1, read on the forward strand.
AATAACCACGTCCTCGATGACGTCACTCATTGCTGTTTTTGTCCATTCGTTGGTTCTTAAAGCTGCAGTGTGTCACATTAATATAATATTCACAGGTATGCTTTCATTAGTGTGTAATCAGCTGAAAATAAGAATCAATTTGCTCCCTTAGAATGAGACGTTTTTATCTTCTGGTGGAGTCCACCATGTTTCTGCAGTAACCCAGAACGAACAAACCAAACACTGGATCTAGAAAGGGGGACATTTTTTTGTGCGTGATGTGGCCACCGTAGTTTCTGCTTCATGCAGGGGAAGGACAGGGTGCCGGTGATCCTACACACTGCTGCTTCGATACTTTAATGGCACCGACCGAATTGCGTCGATACGACCGAGTATCGAAGAATGACTGACAACTAGTGATCTTCTGAACGAAATTATAGTAATTCTACTGTAATGTATAATGATTCAATACAACTCATGATACCAGATTCATGCTTGATTTTCTTACCAACAAAAGTACATTTAAGACAAAACAAACATTCCTTTATTTCTCAAACATCTGCTAAATATATTTTCTCCTGAACTTCCTTCATCAGATTATAGAATCTTTTTTATTTCTGAGGTTTAAACTGTGCAAAACAAAGCAGATTTCCTTATCTTTGTCAAAGTGAACCTGAGGTCTTTGAGCCTTGATACCACCATCCACAGTGTTGTCATATATCTTTACATTTCCACGTTCTTCTCAAATCAGTTTTTCATTTTAAATGTCACAGTTGTTTGATGGTCCAGTGCATCAAACTCAGCTTATTCATAATGTCCCTCAGATAAAACAGCCTGACATGTTGTAATAAACACATCCAATATGGGGCCTTGTGGAGACTGACTCACTGCTGGAGCCTCTAGTGGACGTTAGAGGAACTGCAGGTTGCTGGTGATCCGGACCTCTGTTGGTCTTCCTCGCTCTAACTCTGGCTTGGGTTAAAAATAAGAAATTTAAGCATTAAATGTAATTAATTGATGTAAAAGATTTGGGATTGTTTTCCTAGCAACCGATGTGGAACAGATCAGCTCAAATCTTCTCCTCCTTCTAATCCTCTTCCTCCCTCTTTACATGAGGTCTTTCATGTCTGTCTGCACATGAACTTCCTGTCAGCAGCAGTCAGACTGGGTCTCTACTGCCCCCTGCTGTCAGCTCACAGCAGATGGAGAAAGGTGTCCCAGGTATGTTCTCATGTTAAATACGGAGTCAGAGATCGAAAAAGAAGAAGAGTGTAGTCGTGGTTGTAATGGTGTGTTGGGGGGGTATATATAAAAGGTTAAAGAGCAGAACATGATGGATATGATCTCATTAGAGGAGGGAAGCCGGGCTTTAATTTCCTCTCTGTGCTTTATCTTTATTACGGTCAGACAGCCGATCGATGGTCGGACCTCCAGCACAAAAACCGAACAGGGAAATCAGATCAGACCACAGATCTGGTTTTATCGGGGATCGGGGGGGTCAGGGTCGGGTTCAAGGATGTGCTGGCAGTGCAGGGATCAAACCTGCGGGTCAGAACCATCATTTCTGTGTCATATTATTTAATTATTAGGACTTTTGATGTGCAACTCAGCAGAGATTATAAGGAAACAGGATGCCTCACTCTTAAACTACTTTAATCATCAGCTTGGAAAAAAGATCTACGATTCATTCTTTTATTTTCTTAATGCAGAAATAATTTCATTCTCAGTATTAACAATAAAATTTAACAGAGCTGATGATGGAAGTAGCGGTGCGGTGACGGTGCTGATCTGTGTATTTTGTCCTTTTTCCTCGATATTGATGCTACCATGGCTACGGAGTGAAATGGTTTCTTTCTTTTAGATGTATTTATAGCTTTTATTTTGGAATTTGTGGTGTAACTTGAAATACAGGCCGCAGTCTGCACACAGTATTTTTTTTTGAAAACTGACCTGATTCTCTGCGCTGTCTGACTTGATCTGCTCTGTGCTGCTGGGTTGCCTGGAATCGGAGCTTTGTGTAGAACCGGCGTGATCAGGTCCAGCACCCCAGTGGATTCTGGCCATGTGAGCTGCACATGTGCGGTACAGATCAGTGAGACTGGGTTGTGTCAGGGTGCATTCAGAGTATACCCATCTCTAAATCCACTCAGATCAACATCATTCAGTGTTCTGCAAGCTGAATTTCTTCCCTAGGGTGGCGAAGGCTTGACATAGTTTGCAATAAGGAATAAGGAATACAATAAGGAATGTGGGTCAGTATTGATTATTCTGTGTCTAATGTTAATTTCATATTGATCATTCTGCCTGAAGTCAGTGTGCAAACACTACTGGCACATTATTGTTTGAACTAAATACACCTGGTTTTAGTTTTTAGCTTTAGTTTTATTTTTTTCTATAACAACCTTTATTCCCTCTTCTACAGGCACCGTTACACTGCTGGTAGCAGCTAACGTAGCCTGCAGCAGATACAGACGTCCCTCAGCCACAGATTTGTTTCATTTTCAAACGTAAAGCCAACCAGCGCTGACTCAAGTGACATCACCTGAGGACATTTATCAGACACACACACACACACACACACACACACACACACAGCGAGACTGGTCGGCCCACACATGGAGGCTAATTGCCATAATTTCGACTGAGCGGTTGACACACGTCCGCCTCTCTGCTGAGGCTGCCCAGACGGTGTCAAAGGTCAGGTCCAAATCTAAGCGCTGTGAGTGGCTGACCCCGCGACTCAAACCAAGCAAGACGAAAACACGTCTGCATACAGAACATTGTAGCCTCGTTCTGACTGATTTGTTTTCCATCCTTTACTTTGTGTCTTTACTTACACTTAATACAATTAACTGAAGATATTTTTGGTAAACAGAATACTTTCTAGTGATTTTAGTGACAGTCCAACAGGAGTAAAAACTCCTTTGTTTTTTGTGCAACATGTCATTTTAGCACTATTGTTGTATTATGGTTTATTTTTATTGTGCAGGAATCATTTTTGTGTTTGGTGCTTTTGTTTTTGTCTGTATGTGTTGTTTTTATTTTGTCCCCTGGATGCAAGTCCCAGGTTTCCCATCTGGGAGAATAAATGACTGAACTCAGTCTTTGATGAAGACGAGGTTAATTCAGTTCTTCACGGAGGAGGTGGGTGACAGCATCGCCTGAGGCTGATTAAAGTTGACCTTGGGTGGGTGAGGAAGAGAAAGAACGAGAAGTAATGATGGAGGAGAAGACTAAAGGGAATCAATGAGCAGGAGATCAATGACTATCTGATTGTTTTTATCACTAATTTTGAAGAAGAGATGGAGACATCATTGATCCTCTGATCAGTTATTGCAGGTTATTAATTGAGAAGAAGTGTTCAGCTGACCGATGGAGGACATCCAGCCGATGAGACTAAATCTAAATGAGTGGAGGAGGAGAAACAGAGAGGATTGTGGGAAGGCACAGTAAACTGAATCTCATTTGTTCAAAACAAGACATAGGAAGACGCCGCTGAGACGGACATTTTATAAACTAAAGGATGAATAACAGAGTCACATGATATCAGTGGCACACAGTATTATGGGATGTTTATTGTGAAACACAGATCAGAAACGTTCCGTCCTCTCCGTGTTCGAAATCCTGGTGATGGATTATGAGCGCTCGGAGGATCAGAGTTTGGACGCCGGTTTCTGCCGACTGGCGGCTGGAGCTGCGGCGATTGCCGCCGGTCGACCCCAGAGGCGGAGCCGGCTGACTCCCCCGTCCGGGCTGATGATGAGACGGACGTGAGTGACGGGTCGGCTCAGAGTCAGCTCGGCCTCGCCGTAGAGATGTCTGTGGTGAGGACGGAGCTGACGGGGAGACAGCAGAGAGACACAGTTCCTACACAAACACTCATCAAAGGTTACTTCTGCTGTTTCCTGTTTTATTTTGTAATACTCTTCCGTTTGTGTCTTGTTTGTATTCACTTCCTGTCTTTGTCTGTTTTTCTTTCAGTTTTGATTTTCATTTCATTTCATTCTTTTAATAGAAAGAATTGAACGTATTTATGTAAAATGGGCAGGAAGTAACAGCTCAGTGAGAGAGATATGGAGCAAGCAACCCAATAACCTCCGTTATCAACCTCTTTGCAATGAAACCAGAGTTTACTCATCTAAAGTATAAATCCATCTTTTTCTGTAACTATGTCTAATCACGCTCTTCTACGAAGCGGTTTTAAAGCGGCTGTGCCTGTAGCGATGCGTCCCTGTATGATCGGTCCCTAATCTATCACCGACTCTCACCAACACCTCCTGGACTAAGGTATGCAACCTTAAGCACCTGTGTAGACCCGTCCCACTCTGCCTCTGATTGGCTCATGTTCATTGCCTTCGTTGGTTAGGTTTAGGAATGTGGAGTGAGATGGTCAGAGCCAATCAGAGGCAGGCGGTAGGGGCGGTGATAAAGAATTAACTTTAAATTAACTTTACTTCGAGAGCTAATGGAAGTGATTCCAAACATACTTTCTGAGGGGGAAGGAGGACCTCCCATTTCCCAGATTTCCACCTGGTCCTGATGCACTCAGCCTCCTCCTCTGGGGTCAAAGAACAGGCCTCGATACTGCAAGAGTCCGGGAAGTTACCTGCGTGTAAAAACACTGTTATTTTCATGCTCATGAATAAAAATTCAAGACCTTTTCGAAGAAGACACTCAAGGTTTACGTCGACCTTTGAAGTGGTTGGTGTCGACCTCGATCCTGCTGATCACTCCGGGATGACCAAGGCGAAACACGGCCCACTCCCAACCGGGGACCTGCAGGATCCCCTGCTGGTCCACCTGCAAGACAGCCAGCAGAGAGACAGTTAAACTTTTGTTCATGTGTGGGCCATTGTGAGAAAGAATTTGTAGAAGAGGACAAATGATAATAAAGTGAGAATAGTTAAGAAAAGTAAAAGAATTAGGACGTTTTGTTCCTTACTGTTTGAAGATTTCTTTTACTGTTAGAATGAGATTCATATTAATATGTGTGTGTTTTAAAACCTTCAGGTGTTTGGGTCTGTCCAACCTGCGAGCGGTTTCCCAGCCGTCGGCCATGTTGACAGCTCGGCCGAGACCTGGAAACACAGCACACCGGGGTTACTGCAATTACATTTGACTAGGCAGGGAAACTATCCCCCCCCCGCTAGCTTAGCTAACGTTACAACAAAGGAACTTTTACAAACAACCATGAATGTGCTTCATTGTAAAAGCTCCAGCAGTCCTCAGTCACAACCTTATTTGTAGGAATGAAGGAGAAAGTTGACAGAAGTTGGCCTGCTCAACTTTGGTTGGATCACAGAGCAAAAAGGGGCGGGACATAGGAAGGGTCAATTTAGGAGTTGAGTTACACTTTAATTTTCAATGCCAACAACAACAAACTCCAACCAATCATGTTGCGTGGATGTCCAAAGTGGGCGTTGGTGTAGCCGATGCAGACTCCCCCATTGGCCAGAGCCACCAGGTCGACGTCCTGGTGGGGGGAGACAGATGACCAGTCTCTCTGCCCGACGCCGTACGCCCGCAGTCTGGCTATCCCGCCATCTGAGGACACAGAAATACAATGTTATATGTGTTACATAATCAGTGCTATTAGTGTGTGTGTGTGTGTGTGTGTGTGTGTGTGTGTGTACCTGGGTACATGTTGAGGCGCAGGTGTGTGACTCGGTGGGTAAAGTTGACCTTGAAGTAGTTATGGCAACAGTCTGAGTATCCAGGATTCAGCTGTGACACACCGACCAGCTCCGGCCACGCCTCCGAGCCCAGCTGTCAATCAAACCACCACACTGTCATGTTACCATGGTGACCAGCTGGTTGTAGTGGCCAGTACATTTCGGCCCGTCCACTGTCAGTGTTACCTTGGCGACAGCAGCCAGTTGGCTGTCGGAGGCGGCCATGCCGGTTCGGTCTCCTTCCAGCGTGAAGGTTGGCGGTTTGTCTGATGAAGAACACGGAAGTATTAGTTCAGTTTGATCCCTCGTGTCCCCTGTGGTTCCAGCACGGTCCAACAAGTACTTAGCACCAAACGGTTGTCTGCCAGAAGCTGTCATACATTGACTGTTGATCCAGTCTGAAGCCACATTGTTACCATCCACTGTTTAGATCTTGGTGCTTTTTAACTCTAGATTTGAACCGGATGAAGGATTTTAGTCATCGGACGTCTGGATCTTAAGTTATCAGAGAAACAAGCTGAGCTAACGTTAGCATTAGTCTCCTCCGGGACGTCCTTTGTCTGTCCAACAGCGTGGGAGGAGCAGTGATTGTTAAGGTGGAACTTCTTTATTCAGTGTTTTTAGCGGTTTTAATCAGCGGGTCCGTTGGAGAGGCGGAGACCTCTATGGATATCTCTGTGTACCTGCATGAAAAGGTTTCTCGTAGAATTTGTGGCGTCAGAGAGTCTCATAATTTAGGAGCTTAAGACAAAGCAGTTTGTACCCAGACAGCCACCCTGGATGGAGACATAGGGCGAGTGGTTTCCAGTGAAGAAGGAGGTGTCGACGTCGAAGCCGTAGATCAGCCCCGGTACTCCCAGTTGCATGATGCACCAGTCCTGACCTGCCAGAAAAGGTTTGATAGAAAAACAGAAACATCATAAATTTGTTGTTTTTGACCTCAAACACAAACAAAAAAACAGACTGTTTTATTTATGAAAATAAAAAATGAAAAAAAAATATGAAAATCAAATAAAAGTCTCATCTTATTGTCAGCATGCTACACAACAGCAGACTTTATTCCAGACACTAACCAGGTGTTCTCTTCCTCCTCGTCTCCCATCCGTCCATCCACTTCCCAAACTCAGTGAAGGCAGAAGCGATGAACTGTGGCGGCTCTCTCTGTACAAACATTACACTTCAAAGTTCTCAGTATTTACAGTACTAACCAGGACAATCCAGTGTGAGCATGACATCTTTCAGTTCAGTCTGGTGATATTCTCTGTGATAATAAAAATATGAGAACAATAACAGACTTTCCCCTTAAAATGTAATAATTACTTAAATCACCAGAACAGAGGCTCTGTTTCTCCTCACAGTGATATTGATCATATGTGCTGCTGGTGGGTCAGAGTTGTACCTTCAGCAGGTTGAAAGCCGGAGCGAACCATTCGTCTGAAGCAAAAATAACCTGAAAGAACAACATCAGACCTTTTTTTAATCCTAGAAATACACAATATACGATATACAGCACCCCCATTTAAAGGACCAGTGTGTAGGATTCGGTCTTCCACGCATTTAGGAGAAACTACGGTGGTTGTGAAACTCTTGGAAAACATGAAAGTCCCTATCTAGATCTGTTCTGGGCTACTGTAGAAACATGACGGACTCTGCCAGAAGAGGACCCGCTCCCTCTGTAGATAAAGACGTCACAATGTTTTTTATTTTCAGGTGATCAAAAACTAATGAAAACATATCTATAAATATTATATTACAGGGATGTTACACACTGGACCTTCATACTGTCTCTTCATATACAATAAAATCAATAAAAGAGAGCAGGTTTCAGAACTTGTATTTGTTAAGTATGATGATAGTATGGAAATATTTTCAGAACATTGCAGATTTTACTATTTCATGTCATGTCATGTTCATGCTGTAAAAAAAGGTCTATTGTGAGGCCAAATTAAGTATTTGTATGTGTCCCTGGATTACCTATCTTAATGTGCTGCTCGTTGGACATTGTATGTGTGCATGTGTTGAGTTAATGAATATATTTGTACGTCCTAATGACAGCGTGAAATCTTCGCAGTGACTCACCTTCCCACCGACCGCCTCGCAGGCCAGATCATTGAACTGCAGGAAGTCGGGCTCTACTGCTGCCTTCACTACCTCTCTCCTCTCGGCCATGTTGAGTTTCTACTGGGCAGAAACGTTGAAGCAGCTGCTTGTCCTGCTGAAGCCTGAAGAATCCGAACAGACAGACTCTGTCCTACAGGACAAAGTTCACCGACTGCTCACTCGCAGACCACACGCTGTTTATTTAAACAGAGTGGGGGGGGGGGGTTCTGTTCTGTTAACACACAGCGTCATTGCAGTCACACAACAAACACATCTCCATGTCACTCACAGTTTATAATCTTCAACTTCAGACATAAACCGAAGACATTGTGAACTGAACAGGCAGGAGATCTTAATATAGACATTATATAAAGACTGCATGAGTACAGTCTTTATATACAGGCTGTGTTCTGAAGCACTTATCAGTCCGTGGAGTCCAGATCTGAAGCCTCCAGTTGGGCTTTTTTGCAACAAGCAGCGGTGACGTACTGCAGGTTGAGCTGCTCTCATTGGCTGCTCATGGTTTTCAACTCGTCAACTAGAGCTGGACGGACTCACTGAGAATGAGATGTCAATCAGAAGGTAGACATGCCCTGTCATCATCAAATCAACTTCCCCATAAGAATCAATACTATCAGAGTGGAGCTGCCCCCTGCTGGCTGAGAGAATGAAGGGTTAACACACTTCTGCATTATATACTGTCAATAGGCAGCACAAAGAATGCTGAATAAACATGGTTGCTTCACTTGTAGTATTTTTAGTCATTTAATTGATGTCCAACAAGAAATGTTAACACTCAAAGTCACTTCAAACAGAAACTCTGGCCCAAGGGCTCCATTACCCCTTTGACCCCTATATAGGTCACATGTTCCCCACTTTTATATGTTCCCTATGTTTGCCACTCATCGATACGAGCACCATTGCATCACGCATTATAAGCCTGAAGCTCGGTGTGGAGCAGGGACCTGTTCACATTGTGACAAGTGGGCGCTAAAATTTGATTTGTTTGTGGTCATTATTTGGTACCCTGCTTGATGTAGGGTTATTTGTTTGCAAGTGCATTGGTTTTGGCTGAGGCGTATGTGGGAGCGTACCTATGTTCCCTGGGTTCTATGTTCCCCCGCTTTGTATGGGACCGGAGAACCCTAACCCTAACCCTAACCTTAGCGGAGAACATAGGACCCAGGGAACATAGGACCCGGGGAACATAGGGATGACCGGGGTTTCAGTCGGGGGGAGTTTGGTCCTGCAGTTAGCAGGTGTTGCCATGAGTAGGCAGTTAGGAGCTAACAGAAGAGATTGCTTGGTCCTCTAGTGTGGTATGTTTTGGCTTCTGTGGAGTTTCCCTGTTAGGTATTAGCAACATGGTCCATTTGGGCTTGTTGATTTGTTTTTTTAGTTTGTTATTTTCTGTTGTGGTGTGCGGTCAGAGCATTTGTCTCGGGCACACATCCATAGCCATCAGGTGACTAACCAGCTTGCTGGTTGTCTCACTGGGCTATTGCTTTAAGTGTCTAAATAGCCCACTGCTAATCTTCATGAAGACTGGGGTTCAGTGAGGTAGCTTAGTTTTGGTTTGGAAGTTTAGGTAGAGGGGAACTTCCACATTAGTTTTGGGGACACCATTAGTGTCTCGTTGGTTCACTAGTTGACTTATTCAATGATTTCTGTTGGTTCTTGTGTTTCTTCATTTGGGGTCCAGGTTTAGTTAGTATGGCTGGGATAGTAGAGATTGTTGCTGCTCCAAGTGAGGGTTTTTGGGATTTTGGATCAGCTTCTGAAGATTGCTGAACAATATGACCTTGATCTGACTGAAATTGGTGATAGACGACGTAAAGAGAATGTGTTAGGAAAGTTTCAGTAAATATGACAAAATGTTATTTTTATAAAAGTTGCCTACTGCAGCTTTAGCTTTCAAATATACAGTATGTAGGAGCTCAGCTCAAACCAGATCAGAGTAACAATCCTGTTAGCAATAGACCAGCTCTGTAACTTCTCCGGAAGTAACTCCTCCCACCTATACAGGTGTTGTACAGTCGGCTCCAGGGAGGTTGAACGTGCTGGCAATCTGGCTGATTGTTGATCCTGATAAACTGATAAATCAGTTCTTTTGACCAAGTGGAGAATGAAAAGATGGACTTTCTTGTCTGGATTTACAAGTTAATTTAATCTGATCGTCATAAAGTTCTCAAAGGGCATCTGAACTCACAGATTACATTTGGAGAATTTGTTATATAGGGTGAACATTTTCTTTTGGCATCTTTTGGGATCTTTGCAGCTAGAAAATATGGCAATACTGAAAGAGATCCTTTTGGGATCTTTAGAAGATTTGGTAGCTGAGGAGTTTAAAAAGTTCAAGTGGTATCTGCAGCAGTCAGAGGTCCTGGAAGGCTTCCCAGCAATCCCAAAAGGTCGACTGGAGAATGCAGACAGGGTGGACACAGTTGATCAGATGGTGCAGACCTACTGTATACACAAACACTGTTAAAGTGACCAAAATGGTTTTGCGGAAGATGAATCTGAATAATGAGGTGGTATGAGTCCTTATTTGCTTGTAGTCTTGTGTCAGGCCTGGACGTGAGGTTTGGGCCAGATTTACAGTTACACTCAAGTTACAACTTCTATGGCAAATAACAACTTCCTCTTCTATGGCAAAACATTGAAATTTGACACCACTTTGTAGAACTTTTTATTGCATAGGTCTATAGATTGACCTGACATCATCTGAAGTTGATCTGTTGGAGGAGTTTGTTAAAACAGAATCAAATTAAATAAAAAAATGTGGGGCAATTCCTGAGGCTGGAATAGTAAAAAAAGAACAGGACTTTGGGTGTGGAGGTTATTGCCAGGTGGGGGCTGGAAGCCAGGTTTAGTAGGCCAACAGCCTCATATGAAGGTTGCCTTCCTCTGGTTAGTCCAGAAGTACTGATGCTCTTGTTACTTCTTGATGATCACCCTGTCTTGGGTTCAGAATCAGCGCTGAGGTAGTTGTACTGGTAAGCAGCTTCAATTTGCTTCCCGTGAATTATGGATGTATTCCTCCCCAGTCCACAAACAACTCCTTGGTCTTGGTGAAATTCAACTCATTTATGACCAGTGATGGGAACGGTGTTACTTTTTTCAGTAACGAGTAATCTAATTGATTACTCTTCCCATCTTAATAGCGCTGTTGCCGTTACTGCCAAAAAATGCGGCGCGTTACTATAATTGAAGCTGTTCTTTTCATCAGACCAACTAGATCTCTGAGCCGAGAGGCAAAGACTTTTTTACTGTTCTTCCTTGGTTAGTGGGCAGTGCACGAGACAAGCGCATAAATGCTGACGATTGGCTGAGGTTAAGTAAAATTTCATGGTAAGCCAATCAGACGTAGAGTTGGGCGGATGTTCAAAAGCACTAGTAATATAGAACTAGAAGAAGACACTCTTATAGTAGTGAGGTGCAGTCTTCATTGAAGGCAGTTGTGCTTGATTGTGGGTGAGCAGCAGGTGAGTGGAGAGAGAGGGCAAACGGGGGAAGGGATCAAGCAGACAGACACACCCAACAAGCACACCTCACCCACACTAAGGGGTAGCAAAGAAAACCACACAATCACACAGCAGGAGTCATGACAATGTGATGTCAATAAAACCTTCGGCACTGCCTTTCTTCAAGACGCTGCATTGCTGATGTGCCCAGCTAATTTGAAATGCGTTCTTCAGTCCGCGCTGATCAGAGATGAGTTTTTCTGATATTTTTATATTTTACCCTTTTAAACAATCATAGATAGTCATTAGGTTTCTTTTTTTTTTTTTTTTTTTGACAGATTCAGTGTTTTCTTCTCATTAATCTATCAGCTCTTTGGTTGTTTGAACCTTTGCAGGAAGAGGCTGTTGATCAGAGACTGAAGGCTGTATCAATATATCTTCATCATGCCTTTATCCTGTTTACATCTTAAATAATCACCCAAACAACCCCAGTGGTGTCAGGACCCCAGGTTGGGTAACAATGCATTACAGGATGATGCGTTTGAGTCTAAAAAGTAAAATTCCATTTGTGTTTGGGATGCTACTTTAAAAGCTTTGCAAGCTACCAATGACTTCATACTGGAAGAAGGTGAACTACAGCAAAGCTACTCGAGGGAGAAATCTAGTTTCTAGCAAAGTGGAAAAAGTACTACTGGAATCACTTCACTACTCCCCAACACACTGTTCTTTATTAATCTTTTATTTATTTGTAACTTTTATTTCAGGACTTATTTATTTCTTATTATTGATGTCTTTATTCTTTTATTGATTGATGTTGAACACAGAACTGAGACTGAGCATAAGAAAGGTAAAGAGATCTGTGTTTACATTTATGATTCATTATAAAACTTACTTACTGCCAGCTCTTCCCACCTTGTCACAAGACCATATGAATTCGAACATCTAATTCATGTAAAGCACACTGACTCAAAATATACAAACATGACAGTGATAAGGTCATTTATATTTCAGTTTAATGTCTTGACACGTCTCAAACAGACAAATACATTACATAAAGTGTTTGTAATTATTATTCATAATGGGTAGCAGAATGAATATTGTCTACAATACAACATGTTTTTTTTTTTGCCTTTATTTGATAGATACAAATGAAGACAGACAGGAAAGGGGAGCATAGAGAGGGGATGACACGCAGCAAAGGGCCACAGGTCGGATTCGAACCCTCGGCCGCTGAAGCAAGGACTCAGCCTCAGTACATGAGTCGACTGCTATACCCACTGAGCTAACCGGGCACCCATTACGTGTTTTTAATGAATGCGTTTCTGACAGTGAGTGTGAATGATTGACAATTCAAGAAGAAAGAAAGCAGATTTTAAAGACGATGAGTTTCTGTTTAACACAAATTATATTAGTATTATTTCCAACATGTGTGATTATGAAGCATAACATAGTCTGTGTGTTGCTTTTTTGTTATCCCTTATTTACATGATGATATATATTTTATATGCTGTCTAATTAGCAGCCATTATGACAAACTCTGTTTAAATGTGTTCAACTGCTGCTCAAACAAAACTGCCAAAATGACCTCAATGCTAAGTCTGGCAGCAGCTGCTCGTGGCCAGTTAGCTTTGTTAACTCTGTCCACTGGCAGCTGTACTCCTGCTACTCTGAGCGGTAGTCAGTCTGTCACTCTGGCCGTGTTATCTCCTGTGTCTGTAGCCACATGACCACACCTCATGTAATTTTCTTGGAGGGGTGGAGTTAGCAGAACTTAGTAGGACAGAAGAAGTTAAAGGTGTATTCACATCATGTTTAGAAACACATCTCTAAAACTGGCTGTTTTTTAGGTTTAGGCAACAGAAACTCTGATTGAAGATTGCTGTCTTGGTTTAACAGTAACACATTGTACCTCGTGTCAAGTCACTTTGAAATTAAATCTGACCACAATCTGTCCCTAACCATAACCGAGTGCTAAAAGTGCCTAAATAACCACCAAAATGTTTAATACGCATTGGTACAAGTGGATATTGTAGCACAACAGAGCTTTTGGCAGCCAACAAATTAAATATGTCACCAGCAACATTTTACTTATTTACTCATTTTCATTCAGAATCACATTTGCAATATGTAATTTCTGCCACTAGGGGGTTTCCTACATAAAAAAAACAAACAAAAAAAACAACGTTTGATGACATGGTGAAGTAGCTCAGGATCGTGGGAGTTGTTGTTTTCACCATAGTTATATGTAAATATGTAAATGTAATTTGTAGGAGACAAAGTTCCTCCAGTCAGCATGAGACTCCTACAGTGAACACAGAGACACTGAGGACTCCAGTGACAACATCAAAGACTCCACCCCAAACCCAAACCCAAACCCAGGATAAAGAGGTTCAGTGAATGTGGTGTTGAAGGTGTGGAGGTGGATCAGTGTGTCAGAGGAGACTGTGTAGAAGGACAGAGTGCCAGCAGGACAGTCCACATACACTGCTACTCTACCGGAGGAGGAAGAGGAGGAGGAGGAGGAGATGGATATTACTCTATTATGGTGACCGATGGAGTAACCACCAGCGGAGCAGCTCAGACTCCAGGACTGATCATTTCTTCCAAACACACAGTCATCACTGGTTCCTCTCCGGCTGATTCCTCTGTAAGTCACTGCTACATCAACACTTCCTCTCCACTCGACCTCCCAGTAACAGCGACCAGTCAGACCATTTCTACACAGCAGCTGACAGCAGCAGTCAAATCTCTCTGGTTGATCAGGATATGATTGTTCTTTCTCTCCCACCAGTGTCACCTTCCTGTTGCTGTCAGACAGTCTGAGCTTTCTGTTCACTGTGTTTGGGTCCACTGTGAGTTCACAGGAATCTAATGGAGAGAAAAAGACACAACACAGCAGCAATTTATCATCTAACATTTGACGAAAGGGACGTTGACACCAAGAATCAAAACTAAAAATACGTCTATGTTCTAACTTTGTGAACCCAGATCCTTCTGATTTTCCTTTTGTTTATCTGCAACATTCAGCAGTAACAGCTCATCATTTTTCTACTCAACTGCAGATACAGCTGGAGCGTGTTTGAGCCACTGTGTAAAACATTATCATTCATTAGTGTGGATGCTAACCCTAACCCTAACATTGTTAGTGTTATAGTTATTAGTCTTGTTATTGACTGGCCTTTATTGACATATTCATAGTTATGAATATTATTGTATAGATTAATGTAAAGGTTAAATTGATTGTGTGATCTTGCAAAGCCATTTATCAGTCAAAACTTACACTTTCTTAGACCAGGTTTTAACATTGGCCGTCCACCATGGTCCACCCTGGAGAAGAAACACAGTCAGACAAGCATACTGTCTTTGATTATGTAAATGAGGACATTTAATAAGCTTCTCTCTAAAAGATTTTCCATCCAATGTGAGTCCCAACTGTTGTCTCAATTTGTCTTAACTGCTCCCTCAGTTCCCTAACTTCTGTCTTCAAGGTGACAAATAAGTGTGATGTAATGCTCACCACTGGCAGTGACTGTATTTTCATTGATTGACCATGGACCTTTTCTCTTGTAAAACAGAAAGTCTCTTACGGTGCACTGTAGCTTGTGCTAACTGTACTAGCTCCTGCCACTAGCTAGTTAGCTGTCCTATTAGCGGACCGCACAGACGACAAGCTCAAAGTACCGGGAGCGGTTTGTTTACGCCATTAGCACTACAAGCTGCTGGGGAGTGGGGCATAGAGTTTTAGAGTTGTGACGTAACCAAATCTATTGAATGGCTCTTTAACATGAACAGTGGGAACCAAGTCGCAGTTGAGCCAGTCTTTTAAACGGCTCTTTGAAAGGAACGACTCGGCTCCCTTCAAAGAGCCATAAATCCCATCTGTAGCAGGGCTGGAATAAGCACCATAGCCAGAGTGGTGTGACCGACCAACAAATCTGGGTTCAGCAACCTCCCAGTGGCCACGGCGCGGACCGAACACAGCCTCCGACATATATTGTATTGATAGGTCCGCAAATATTTGTTTTTGTGAAGGTGGAAGTTATTTATTCTGTGTCTTGAACAACAGCAATTGTGTGATGTTATACTGTGTTGATGTTTAATAATAATTGATAATGGAGAGTTGGTCCCAGTGCTAAAAGGACAAAAAAAAAAGTGATAGTGGTGTTTGTTCAGTTTCCAAAAACAGACAAGGATTATCTGGTTTAGAAAATCAGCTGAATAGAGTTTTGCATTGTTATGAACCTACGCCCAGACGTAACTGTTGTTTTGGGGATTTGGCGATGGAAAATGGATTAAATGCGTTTGCAAGAAGGAATGTGTTAACCTAATATTTCCACTTTAAGAAAAGGTGAGGGTGAGTCCACTGAAGCAGGTGGACTGGCAAAAGCATCTGCTTCGTTGATGATCTGACCTCTGGCAAATGTTAAAGCAGCAGCAATGAATGTTGAAAGACAACATTAAGAGATCAAGAGAAGAAGGATCATAGAAGTAGAAGTCGAAGAAGACCCATGTGTAGAAAACAGTATGCTGTGGTCAGGACATTATTTCAAACACATCCTAATAGATAGACTCCTGCCCCAGATACTCCCTCTCAAGATGAAGTGAACAGTAAGCCAATAGGAAATAGCACGAGAGAAGTGTGTGCAGGGTATGTTGAAATCAATTGAATCAAATTCGAGGAATGAACAAACAGTTAAATTGAATGTTGCTCAACACAGGGGCCGCTTAAACTCAGTAAAATATTTCAAATGATGACGCATTACACCTATATTGGCTCTGTTTTTTATCAGTAGTGTTCTGTCGAGACAAACCATAATCAACTGCCTTCAGAGATTACGGGTGAGACCCTTTCACTCCTTTGAGCAATTTTAAGATAACTTAATTGACTTTGAGGTCAATGGAGGACAAAAGATGAGGAGACATGAATTACAATGGTTGATCACAATCTGTGATCTGTTTTAGATCATACCTCAAAGTGTCCAGTCTCAGTCCAGCAGACAGGAGCTTCACTCCTGAGTCTCCAGGATGATTGTAGCTCAGGTCCAGCTCTTTCACATGGGAGGGGTTAGAGCTCAGAGCTGAAGCCAGAAGAGCACAGCCTTTCTCTGTGATCAGACAGCCTGACAGCCTTAAATGGGGACGTCACAATACCAGAAATGTAATAATTGATACCAATACCACTGAAATCCACAATTCTCTTTACCCAATACCACGGTACCACAGTTTACTTTAGTTCACCACTCTGAGATTTTCCACCAATCAATATCAGCCTACATGAGTCTCATTTTATCTGTGACGTGAATGGACTTGCAGATTTTTGTGATTTCAACACAGTCTGTGCATCTTGCTCATAGTTCAGTTTAAAAAAGCACACCATAAAGCATCTCTTCAGTCTCTGTTTCTATCATAGTTATAGTTCTGTGGATAATTTAAGGCTCACTTTGTATTGTGACGGTCCCCTGCATGGCTCTAATGTTTCCTCTTCCTTTTAAGGCAGCAGGTACTTGTGGGTTGGACCAATCGGCATAGCCGGAAGCACCTGGTCCCGGTGTTTCCCAGCTATAAAAGCCCCGCCTCTCTGGCTGACGGGGGCTCTCTTTCTATCTTATTATCATTGCTGGTATTCCGAGTAGTTGTGTTTTAGCATCCAACATTTACTTTTCATTATGCCTCACACTCATGCATACACACACTTTCACTACTGATGTTACTGACAAACACACCTCATCTTCTATTTAGTTCTTTTTCGGGTTGCATTTAGGTTGTTATGTTTAAATAAATTACTTATAATTTGTCCTTTCAACTGCGTCTCCACGTTTTTGTCACGGCTTCAGAGCCAGGTCGTGACAGTATTTATATCAACGTAAAAATCATAACAGATTAGTCCTCCTCTTCCTGCACCCTCTGGAAGTGCAACCCCTTGCCTAAACCAAACAGTTTATTTCCAACATGTGATCACAGTGAAAAGAGTTTCAGCATTTTTCTTTTTGATGACTCGAGGCAGAGCTTTCGCTGCAGCTGCCCTTGTTGCCATCTTCAGCGTGTTACGGGTGGTTCACACTACTGTGTCTGCATCACATGTGCGTGAAGGAATGTCTTGCTTTTTATTTCACCACCCAAAGTTTCCATTGCACGCTCTCTTGCTATCTCTCTCTCTCTTTCGGGTAAACGAACCACACGTCTGCTTTCTGGTTACTACTGTTCACATTTACGTACATATATGGTATTCAAATTTTCATTATTATGTTACATTATACAAGGAAAAGTGTATGTGGTAACATGGCAGCTTGACTACTACACTAGCTACACCGCTGACACACTCGGCCAGCGGTGTAGCTGCCACCCGCTGCTTAGGTGGCCAATGTGAATGAGCCATTATAGGTACTGAGAAAACACACTTTGTCACATTTTTACATCGACTAGGTACCCCAGTATTGGTATTCATGACATTCCTAGTCTGGAATTAAGAAAAGGCTGGTATGGCAGCATTTTAGATTATCATGTAGGAAGGAATCTTTACTGACATGATCATCACCAGAACGAAAAGAATTTAAATGCAAATCTCTTTCACAAACTGCTGATTTCTTACCTGAGAATCTGCAGTGTACAATGTGGACTCGCTAGTCCGCCAGACAGCAGCTTCACTCCTGAATCCTGCAGGTCGTTGTTACTCAAGTCCAGCTCTCTCAGACGAGAGGAGCTGAGAACTGAGGACAGAGCTTCACAGCTTCGCCATGACAGTCTGCACACACTAAGTCTTTAAAGAGATGTAAGTATATGAATCAATACTTAATGTGACTTACATCTGTGTGTGTAACATTTAAGGCAAAAAAATATTCATTTGTAAAACCATAGATTTCCACCATAGATTGAGCAAAGTAATTTCCCTTTTTTTATGTGTTTTAAAATAGAAGTTAATTTAAAGTTCTTTACAGATACAGATAGCGTAATCATGACCTGATAGTTTCCAGTGTACTATGTGGACTCTCCAGTCCAGAAGATAGCAGATTCAACCCTGAATCCAGGAGGTCGTTGTCACTCAGGTCAAGCTCTCTCAGAATGGAGGATTCGGAACAGAGTACTGAGGACAGAGCTTTGCAGCTTCTTCCAGTTAGATCACAACCTCTCAACCTAAAGAGGAATAAGAGGTGAAAAAGTTCAACAGCAAAAAATATGCTGTTTCAAATATTCATATCTAGTGATCCATCCACTTACAGAGCTTTGTTGGAGGCTTTGACCACTGGCAGCAGCCTCAGAAGAGCCTCCTCTGAAGCAGAGTATTTCTTTAGGTCAAACACGTCTAGATCTTTTTCTGATGACAGTAAGATGAAGACCAGAGCTGACCACTGAGCAGGAGACAGTTTATCTGCGGAGAGACTTCCTGACCTCAGGTACAGTTGGATCTCCTCCACTAGAGAATGATCATTCAGTTCATTCAGACAGTGGAACAGATTGATGCTTCTCTCTGGAGAGAGATTCTCGCTCATCTTCTTCTTGATGTACTTGGCTGTTTTCTGAGTGGTCTCTAAGGTACTTCCTGTTGGTTTCAGCAGACCTTGTAGGAGAGTCTGATTAGTCTTCAGTGAAACACCCAGAAGGAAGCGCAGGAACAAGTCCAGGTGACCATTTGGACTCTGTAAGGCCTTGTCCACAGCACCCTGGTAGAGGTGCTTTACTTTAGGTTTGTCTCTGAAGACTTTAGACAACTGGGATGTTGTTTGTTGTCCTGCCATCAGATTGACTCCAGAGTTGATGAATGTCAGATGGACATGAAGAGCAGCCAGAAACTCTTGAACACTCAGATGGACAAAGCAGAAAACCATGTCCTGGTACAGTCCCCTCTCCTCTTTAAAGATCTGTGTGAACACTCCTGAGTACACTGAGGCTGCGCTGATATCGATGCCACACTCTGTCAGATCTGATTCATAGAAGATCAGGTTGCCTTTCTGCAGCTGCTCAAAAGCCAGTTTCCCCAGAGACTCAATCATGTTCCTGCTCTCTGGACTCCAGTGTGGATCTGCCCCAGCTCTTTTGTTATACTTGAGATTCTTCACTTTAGACTGAACCACCAAGAAGTGGATGTACATCTCAGTCAGAGTCTTGGGCAGCTCTCCTCCACCACTGGTCTTCAACACATCCTCCAGAACTGTAGCAGTGATCCAGCAGAAGACAGGGATGTGGCACATGATGTGGAGGCTTCGTGATTTCTTAATGTGGGAGATGATTTTGCTGGCCTGCTCCTCATCTCTGAACCGCTTCCTAAAGTACTCCTCCTTCTGTGGGTCAGTGAACCCTCTGACCTCTGTCACCATGTCAACACAATCAGGAGGGATCTGATTGGCTGCTGCAGGTCGTGTGGTTATCCAGAGGCGAGCAGAGGGAAGCAGTTTCCCCCTGATGAGGTTTGTCAGCAGCACATCCACTGAGGTGGCCTCTGTAACATCAGTCAGTGCCTTATGGCTGTCAAAGTTCAGAGGAAGTCGACACTCATCCAGACCGTCAAAGATGAACACAACCTGGAACTCTTCAAACCTGCAGATTCCTGCTTCTTTGGTTTCACTAAAGAAGTGATGAACAAGTTCCACCAAGCTGAACCTTTTCTCTTTCAGCACATTCAGCTCTCTGAAAGTGAATGGAAATGTGAACTGTATGTCCTGGTTGGCTTTGTCTTCAGCCCAGTCCAGAGTGAACTTCTGTGTTAAGACTGTTTTCCCAATGCCAGCCACTCCCTTTGTGATCACTGTTCTGATTGGTTCATCTCTTCCAGGTGAGGCTTTAAAGATGTCTTCTTGTCTGATTGTTGTTTCTGGTCTATCTGGTTTCCTGGATGCTGTTTCAATCTGTCTAACCTCATGCTCGTCATTGACCTCTGCAGTCGCTCCCTCTGTGATGTAGAGCTCTGTGTAGATCTGATTTAGAAGGGTTTGATTTCCTGATTTAGCAATCCCCTCAAACACACGCTGGAACTTCTTCTTCAGATATGACTTAAGGTTATGCTGGCAGGACAAAGCTTCAGCACCAGTTCCTGAATAAACAAAATATAGCTGTCGGTAAACCTGATTTATGGAAACATTAAACAGAAGATAAACTTACATGTAGAGTTTCTGCTTAAAACAGTGATGTGATCCTTTTCATTTTGCCTAATGGTGACAGAGGCGTATTCATTGACAATAAGTCACTTTACTTACAGAAGACGAAATGTTTTTGGCCATATGACCCATATGATGGCATTGGAACAAGGAAGAAAGTGAAAATGAATTCAACACCAAAAAATTAGGGTACTGTCCATTAGCCGGACTCCTCTATCACACATTTTATTACATAATTAAAATGTAATATGTTAAATAAAATATTTGCATTTCAGGAAAGAATGCATGATTGCTGCATCTGGTGTTGCCACCACTACTGCTGCTCACAGGCACAGCTTTTAAAGGACCTAGCAAGGGTTTGTGATTCACATCTAAAGATATCATCCAAAATCGGTTGTAATTGAGTTCTGTGTTCAAAAGGTGGAGCTATTGTCAGTAGAATTATATGAATTTCTAATTGATCAATGACGTGTGCATTATCAGAATCTGAATTAGAATGAGATTTATTGCCAGGTAGGTTTTTACACATATGAGGAATTTGTATTGGTGCAATAGTGCTTAAAATATACAATGACAATATATATATAAATCACACAAAAATATACAAGAATACAGTACTTTTAAAAAAAATATTGATAAATAAACATAAGAAGAAAGACTTAATGTACAACATTCTAAAATTTGGTTGCAATCCAATTCAGTATTGAAGGGTCACCATTAAGCTCTTTGGGCCACGCCTTAAAAAAAAAAATTAACAGATTACAGACAAGTGTGTTACAGAACAGAACAGAAACCTTTAGGTCTTGTTAGGCTTCATCTAAATATGCCATGCACCAATTTTGGTGATGAAATTTGTTCCAAAAGAAGCAAACATTTTTGTACTTCACTAAATCCTATGAAATAGGTAATATGAATAGTATTACTATTATTATAGCGTTACTGTTCTAGAAAACCAACTGACTTGTATCTACAGCACTGACCAATGTCCTGTATCTACAGCCTCGTGTCTATAAGCCCTGCTCATCTATTATGTTACGTGAATCAATTAGACAGTAGAGATCATTGACCTGCATCTACAGCATTACCTATATAACAATAACATCATTATTCCCAAATTTGGTTGCAATCCAATTCAGCATTGAATGTCGGCCAGTTAAATGCATTGAACCAAAGGTTTGGTAATCAATTACAAACAAATGATACCCAAACACGTTTTCAACATATTTACAGCAATCTGTTAAAATCCTCTTACTGCTGTGCAGACAGTCAGCAAGCTCCTTCTGGTTCATTCTCCTCAGGAAGTGCAGTGTGATCTTCAGAAATGACTCTCTGCTGTTCCTCCTCTGCTCTTCATCCTCACCATCCAACACCTCCTCATCCTCCCTCTGACTCTCAGAGCGTTGTGGGTAATCTGGACTCAGAACCCTCTGGAACTTCTTTAGCTCGTTCTTCACAAAACTGACAATGTTTTCCTCAAGCAGCTGCAAAAGAATAATGTTCAAATTTAAATTATCAGAACAGAATCACATTCATCTGAAAAACTTATTCTGAAAGTGTATTTGTTTTCAAAAACAAGACAGTTTCAGTGACATAAAGCAGAAGGCAATGTAACAAGACACATTTAAATAGGATTTTAAATAATGAAATAAAATGTAAGATACAAATAAACTTAAGTGGGAATAATTAGTCCCAAATTTAACTTAACAATGGCAATGACCAACAGAAAAGCTCTAATCTTTGATTTAAACAATCTTATAGTTGAAGCCGATCTTAAAATTTCTGGAGTTATTAATATTATTATTGTAGTCATATAAATGTCCCTAAATTTAGGTCTTGAGTCCATGACTACACCAAAATATGTGGCCTGGTATGTGGTCTTTAATGTAATTATTATATGGAACTCCCCTGCTGATACTGTGATATAAATCTGTGTGTCATCTGCATAATAATGTTGCGATATTTCGTTTTCTTCCATAATCTGGGATAGTGGGAGCTTGTAGATGTTGAGCAGAAGGGGCCTGAGAATGAAACCTTGGGGAACTCCACGTGTCATTTTTTCAACCACATGGCAAAGCTGTAGGTGCAACACCAGTAGGACTAAAATGTCATTGTTGAAGTCAGCAATAGCAGCGCTATTAATATGTTTACACACCTTGAATATTGAGTCCAGGTCTGCTTGATGTTGTTGGGCAGACTGACCACTAGAGGCCACTGAGCTCTGCTTCTGATGTCTGTGAAAAACAATGTTGTGGGTAACATTAATTAAATTAAAATAAAACCACATCCTCTTGTGTTGTTTTTAGGGCTTGTTATCGGAGTGGAGGGAGGCCTCAGCAAGACCAGGTTGTTAAAAAGCAACTCATTTGTTTAAAGTTCTGTATAAGTGCAAACCAAATGTTATTGCACTTTTGTTCATATAGCATTACTTTTAAAATAAAACTGCACAATACACTACTTTTGAATTCACTATGAATTAACCGCAGAAAATCATGCAATTAATCATGATTAAAAATTTTAATCGTTGCCCAGCAATAGTTGTTTTATTATAATTCATGGTCGAAACAAGAAATTAACACAATAAATGTCAAATATTTTAGAAGAGGAAACTAAATCAAGAATAAAAACTCTGGACTAAAACATGATAGTCTTCTCAAAAGAGTTGAATAATGATAAATGGTTCTGTGTTCATTCTTACTGTTGTTCAACGGACATCTGTCCGTGTTTGAAGTCAACAGGTCGACCCTTTGAGTGGTCACTCTTCATGGACACACTGTCAGTTTCAGAGGGATCTGGTCTCTGCTGAGGGATCCTGTTTAAACACAGCACTGATAATTGCACCTATCAAGTAAATTCAACCTGGCTGCTTACATATTCCCTAATGTAATTTAAAACAAAATATAATTTTTGTCAGAGAAAGGCTTTTTACTGCTCCAAATGCTCACCCTGGAAGAGAAGACATCTGTCCATGTTTGAAGTCAACAGGTCGACCCTTTGACCGGTCACTCTTCATGGACACACAGCTGGTGTCAGAGGGATCTGGTCTCTGCTGAGGGATCCTGTTAAAACACAAAATTGATTAATGCATCTTTCAAGTAAATACTGCATGGATGCCTATATTCCCTAATGTAAGATATTTTGAAACAAAACTTTCTTTTTGTCAAAAAAATACTCTTGCAATGCTTACACTGGATGAGGAGACTTCTGTCTATGTTTGAAGTCAACAGGTCGACCCTTAGACCGGTCACTCTTCATTGACACACAGCTGGATATAGTAGAGTCTGGTGTGTGCTGATGAATCCTTCTCCAAACATATGACAATATGGAAATACAACATTTTCAATCTCATCAATGGTGAATACCAGACAGTTTCATTTCGTTTAAAAGTCTAGTCATTACTCTTGACTCAGACAACATTGACAACGACCTGTCTTTTTCCATCTAGAAATTAGAAATATCTACAAAGTGTGGTGCGTTATAAATGTGCTATATAAATAGAATTATTATTGTTGTTATATCAGGGGGCTGGTGGAATAATGGTTTATTCATATAAATGCTTTTCTTTTAACATCATATGAAAGGTTTGTGCTCTTTGATGACACAATGCTGCAGTATCCCGACTGAATAAACATGTTAATGAATACATATATTCAAATAAAGTCTTTCTGCACAATATATACTGAGCTCTCACATTTGATCATCAGACTGCCCTCCATGTTTGAAGTCAACAGGTCGACCCTTAGACCAGTCACTCTGCATGGACACACAGCTGGATACAGGAGAGTCTTGTTTCTGGTGTTTGAGCCTCCTACAAACACAGGACATACACTTTTTAAAACACTTATGTAAAGGGCTAGAAAACTGTCACAGAAAAAGTAAAAGTTGAAAAGTAATTTGGACAGTTCATTATGTGTAATTAATGTGTAAAAAAGGTAATACGTTTAATTTCTTTTTGCTGATTGTGTCTGAAATGGTAATGAGAATGCCAATTTCATTGTACTCTGTGTTACGTAGTGTGATATTCAAACAGGTCAGAGATGCCGCATAGTACTTAAAAGCCCTTAGAGGCAAAGGCTTTAGAATAAATCCTGTAGTCAAACTGAAAACTTGCTCAAGTTTACTACCTTTCTGTTTATACATAGAGATATCACTTAAGGGTTTATGGACACACCCCTCACTGTAATCAACCAGGCTAAGGGGGCAACGCTTGCATGCTCATTAACATATTATAAATTATGACTAGTGTCTTGTACAAATAACAGAAAATGCTTTTCTTTTAATTTAATAAAATGATATTTTGAAGATGACACACAGTTTCCACAGTAGTTTGACCTGTGTTGTTGTATGGTCATAAATATTGTGGATAAAATACTGCTGAAAGTGATGTGGAATAGATTCTGTAAGACAAATCCTGTACCCTCAGCTTTAAATTCCTACTTTGGATCATCAGACTGCTGTTCATGTTTGTAGTCAACAGACCGACCCTTAGACCTGTCTCTGTGCATGGACACACAGCTGGATACAGCAGAGTCTGGTCTGTGCTTTGAGTGTGAATAATGATGGTGCAGTGATCTGAGTGCTGAGCTCTGACATGGAGAAGAGTCATGGACAGTTAGAGATCCTCATCTCACCTCTGAGCTTTGGTCCTTGTGTCATGTTCCCCACACAGAGTGCTTTTAGAGGGAGGGACTCCCTCCTCTCTGTCCTCACACTGATTCATAGCAGAGCCCACACCTTCACACAGACACAACAACATGCTCATTCATTACATTGGAGGCTTTATTATTATCAAATATTAAATCCAACAGTTGTTGATGATAGTAAAATGATAAATCGCTGCCTTTGGTTGTCCTTTAATGCACTGCAGCTTGCAGCTGATAGTCGTGATTTAGAGATTGGACTGGAAATGACTTTACTGATCAGTAAAATAATACCTGTACTTGGAATAAAATGGAATAAATGCACAAAAATACATTAGTATCCAAGGTGGTGATACGATTGTATACAGACAGATACTTTCGGACAGATACTGTTTAATGCAGAAGATTACAGACAAATCTGACCGATTTTAGTTTTATATGCTATGATATAATATGATATACAGATCTGGATACATTTCCATAAACTTATACCTACTTACACCATACCACTGGATCTTTCCGGATATACCTTTTTGTCCAGTGATAATACAGTGGATGCACAAATTGTAATATTAGCATTTCTATTGTGCTTTTATAAATTTTATGAAAATATTTCATCTTTCTGTTTTTATGGTTCTGATAGAGTTGTTCATTTAGTTATGTCTATGTATCTTGGTGTTTTAATCACAGTCGATGATAAGGATGTTAGCACTGAAGTCTGTTAACATAAACCTTGAACCTTGATATTGCACATGAACAACATCAACTACAATAAAAAAAAAATAATTGAGAGACTGAGTAAAATCTTTCTGACTCAATACAAAATGCAGAGCTAGTAATAGAGAAAAACACTCATTACTGTTTATTTGTTGTTGATATTGATAGACTGTAGTTTATATGATATGACATTCATATATTTTTTATGTAGCACTGCTGGTGATTTCAAACTTTTCAATTATAAGTTTTAAAATAATAAACGAAAGGTTATTTTTGAAGAGAGATTGTTGCTTTGAACCTTTAATGTAACATACTCGGTAGTTTTGTTGTTAACAACTTCAAAATGTTTTTTGCTGGACTGTGGACAGTGAGTGTCCATAACCATCCTTCAAGGCGGTCCAATGAGTGACTCTTCAAACTGCTACCTAACTTATAATGTTATGAAAACAAACATTTTCCAAAAACAAATTGTGTTGAAACCAAAATATCAAATATTAAAGCCATCATGCTTTAACCCTTTTTAAAAACTTTTGAGTGCATTCTTCTTAAAAACAGATCACACTGACTGTAAAGGCAAGAGTTTAACTTAGTGATACCATGTAACTTTTCCAACACTGTTGTCTAAATATGCAACCAGTCAAAACTGTTTCTATACTGAGCTTATCAATAAAATTTCAAAATGCCAAATTTTGCAAATATCCCAAAACCACAGTCTCTCCCTAACCTTAACAAAGGGGTATTTTGCATCTAAACCAAACCGTAAACAGAACGGGAGGGTGCAAATCCTGGGCTCTGGATCCACCCCAACCACCTCCCTGTGTCGCAGTGCATTTCATGAAGCTCATTCGCTTAAAAAAACCCTAGTAACAAGCATTGCTAGCATGTATAAGACAGTGGCAGGACAGAGGTAACATTCACATTGACATACAATACTGTCTCTAAATAAAATCCACAGAGTGTCCATCAAAATACAATGCAGTAACACAACGCTGCATCGACACATTTAACAACAAACATTGTAAAAACATTGGTTAAGTTGCATTTGATGGTAAAAATAATCTGCATTAAGTCGACAACTAAAGGAGAAATGAATGAGCAGCTTCAACTTAAAACTCACCATAGAAGGTTTGAATGTCTGTAGATTCAGTCTCAACTCTTGGTATTGATCTTCAACTGAAGTGTTCTTTAAGGAAATATGATGACAGACCAGCTCCAAACTTTGAACTGAAGTCAAACATTAACAGCATGAATCCTTCAATAAAAAGGTCATAAAGATCTCCTGTAACAGCTATCAGCTAAGAGCTCAGAGCTCAAACCAAAATCATCCACTCCACTTCTATTTACACCAAATACAAATGATTATTCAAGAAGATTACTTGTACATTTTGTAACCCCTGTGGCATATGAACATATGAAGTGTGGCCTAAGTCAGATGACAGAAAGGACTTTATTGATGTCAGACATAAGCACAATGAAAAAAGATTTGCAGACCCAAATACAACCTGACCAAGACTGAGGGAGGAATCTGCAGAAAATGTACCTTCATTTATCTTAGAAAGATTGAAACATGTTCACTGTGACACTAAACAGCTTGTTAGCCTAAAGTCACGCACATACACTGTTAGCACGGATTTCCTATCTAATCAAACAATCAAGTACAATGTAATCAATACATTTAAGTTTGATTGCATTACTATCAAATGTAAGTATATTCTACTAATTAGAAGTAGAATATACTTACATTTGATAGCAATATAATGTGTGAATAATTTTAAGTTTAATGGGCTGGAATTCATAAGTTTTGGTCATGACCACGCCTCTTTATTTCCCGTCACAACAGAATTTGACTCTTGATAATTAGTGCTGCATTCATTTGTATTGGAAGTTTCGGCACTCCTGAGTTGGGAAGTAATTTTTCCGACTTTGTGGGAAATAATGTGGGAACAACATGGATGCTACAAAACAGATGTGTTGTATTTTAATATTTTTCAGAGTGTTACAAAGACACTGATAGCATACCAGTGGAGATTCACGTTATCAAACGTGCTGAGACGGTTTAAAGATTTATTTTGTCCCAGACTTGTTGCTTCATGAGTAACCTACATTCCCTGAAACCACAAAAATACTGACTTATTATCAGGGTTTGTGCTATGGTCATTCTACATGGACAGCAATTAACGTTAATATTCTATTGCACGTTATATCTAAGCAAAATGTATAGGTTATATTAATTTGAAGTTCAAATTAATTTTTGACTTGAATGCAGCATTTCTGTTGTCTCCCGCATTGTGTTCACCTGTTGCACCCCGGTTATCTGAATCTGGTGAGTGAGCGACCACACTGTGTTTTAATATTTGATTTTAGAGTTGCCACTGTGTGTTAGTTGGCTGTTTGAGGGTGAAAACTGTTTTAATCAGCTAAGATTATATGCTAACGTTCGTCACATTTTAGCTCCAGAGGAGAGAAAACAACATTTTAACCAGTTAAAGACATTTTCTCTCCATAGTCCATAGATTTATCTGCAGTGGCTGTTTGTGAGCAGTAAAAACGTTGTTTTAACCAGTAATATGGATATTTCCACTTGCTAGAGACTCGTTAGCTCGGAAGCTAATGGAAATTGCAGTTTACAGCAGTTAAATATAAAATATAAATATTTTCAACTGATATTCTTTTAGTTTTTTTGTTTTTCTCCTACTGTGCTGGAGAGTGAGCTGAAGTTTCCTGATTCTCCTCATGGATGCAGCCTGATTAATCTGCATTATTTTATAATTAATTTAACATGTTACTTTGACAGCCCTAAAAGTAATTAAAATCTGTGGGGAAGTCAATGAATGTATTTAATAACTATATGTGATTTAGTTATGTCCACTATCTTGCAGACCACGCAGCCAACAGACATAAGGTGCCTTTGTCTTCGGGGACTGCCAGTCATCTTCGGGGATGATCCCTCTGAATTCTTCAAACCTTCCCTGTAAGTAACTACATTTGTTGTAAATGATGCAGGTGCATTGTTTTAGTGATTAAAGGTCCAGTGTGTAATATTTATGTTGATTTATTAACAGAAATGTAAAATAATACATATAACTATGTTGTTAGTGCTATATAGTCACCCTATGAAACGAGTCGTTACGTGTTTATTACTTCAGATTTTGCATTTATGTGTACATATACCTCGGGTCCCCCTACACGGAGGCTGACATCTTCCGCTGCACAGTAGAGATTCGCCGCTACTTTGCCAAGCGAAGAAGAAGGCGGATGTGACGTAGGAGGCGGAGGAAGCCGTGTTTACTCATTTCTAATGGCTAACTTTGTTGTGTTTTGTTAGTTTGAGAAGTTATATTTATTCTCCTCGTCTGTTTCTTTCTGTCAGGACGCAAGTGACAAGGACTTGTACAGTCAGATGCGAGTGGGAATCATCTGCATTGACGAAAATCCTCAGCTCAACCCATCCAGAGTAGGCATCGTGTTGGAGGGGGTTGTGGTCATGGAGGAGCTGGCCAACCTACCACAGGCCTTCTGTGATCTTTTTGGACTGATTTATGCCTTGCACTTAGATTACCCTAAATGCATGAAAAACACCTTCCAGTTCATTCAGCAGGTGATGCTCAACCTGGGCAGAGGTGAGCTTGCACCAAAAATCCAAACACTGAAAAATCAACTCTCTGTCTAAAACAGTGTTCTGAAATATACCACTGTTCCAAATACCAGTGCTTGGTGCTGTTGCATGTCTAAAATACCATGTTTACTGTTTTGCACTGTTTGTGATATGATTTTAAGTATTTCCACTGTCTTTGTGTCTTTCTGATGATGATCAGATGATGGTATTTGTACTGATCTAGCAGTTTGGTTCCATCCGTATTGCTAGGCATGTTTTATGGTTTTATTGTGGTTTTATTATTAGCAGGACTTAGGGTCCTTGTAGTCCTCCAGCAATCCTGTCATAGTGGGAGCATGGAAGACACTGGCATTGTGCACATCAAAGCTAAAGTTGTGGTTCCACTTTCCAATTCGTGCATGTAGAGAGCAGCAGAAGTTAAAAGAGAAGAGGCAGTCTTCTTTCGCTTCTAAAATATGTTATATACTGCCAGGGTCAACCAAGAACAAATAATATGTTTTAAAAATGTTTCCTGTGCCCCAAGTTAAAATAAAACATGAAAAGAATGTACTTTTGTGTTTTGCTTTTTATTTTCTTAATTTAGAATTTCTGGTTTAAAACAGTTTAATGAAATGTAATTTTGTTTTTTACAATTAAGATACAAGGTGGAGTAATTGGGTAAATTAACATTACAAGTGATTTCAAGTGAAATCAACTTGGAGGTTAGTGCATTGGGCTTTCAATTTTAAGTGGAATAAATGAGCAATGAAATTAATATTACAAATGATTTTAAGTTAAATCAACTTGGAGGTTAGTGCATTGAACTTAAAATTTTCATGAAAGATTAATTAATTTTTTTTCCTCAAATTTTTTAAGTAAACTCAACTTATCTGGGTTTACAGTGTAATGTAGAGTCATAGTGACAATATGAGTGTGAGTGTTTCTGAGCAGCGTCCAGGATTCTGCTGAGAGACCGAAGCCTCACATGAATATCTAGTAGATCCAGTTATTATTTTAGATTATTATTACAATCTTAGTTAAATCAATAAAAGGAAATACAACATAATGAGGAGGGTGGTGGTGGAGGGAGCTGCAATGGCTAACATTTCTGCTCAAGGATATCAATGATTAAATTATATTTTTGAGCAGTAGCCTGCCAATCTGTAGTTCATCCATACTAATAATCAGCAAAGCAAATAAAATGAGAACAAAACTTTTATAAGACAAAAACAGAAAGAGAAAAGTCTAAAATATCAAACATACACAAAATGTCAAATCAAATACAGTCCAGGGAACATGAGACACTGGATCTACTGGAGCGAGGCTGAATGGTGGAGATGATCCTGGATCATTGGCATCAACGACATCACATGAGATTCTAATATCTTATATGAAGCCAAATGCCATACACCTGATTGTTATTATGTTGTTCTATAATTATTCAATCATTATCTTTAATTATCTATAACTTCTGCAAGCCACAATCTTAAACTTAATTTCTGCCACTGTGGAATATGTTTACAATCATTTGTATATAGGCTCTTATTATATTTCTATTTCCATTTTTATTTTTATCCTTACTTTCACTAATATATATTTCTATACATAAGTTTATATTGTGTTAGATATTGTAATATACGTATAATTTCTATTCTTTAGCATGTGTTATTAACAAAGTAACAAACAAATTACCCCAGGGGATCAATAAATATTTCTGATTCTGATTCTGAATTCTTCACAGCTTTGGTACCCTCACTTTAAACCCTCTCGCTTAAATATTGCATTTTCTTTTGTTACTATAAAAACTAGACTGTCTTCAAAATTGCAATTTGGACAGAGTAGAAATTACAGACTTATTGAGCATTTGTAAAATGCGCTGTTGTAGTACCTGGCAAACTACATCTCACTTATGTGAACTAAAATACGACATAATCAAATTTCAGGTAATTCATTCAGTAATTTTGTGGGAAAAAATGTTCGTCAAAAAGAGACAATGAAATTATAAATTAAAAGTTCTTTGAATTGTGTTTTTTGCTATAAATTGTTTACTGTTTGTAAGGAAGGACTGTTACAGTCACACATGTAAAACAAAGCTGAGGGTAATACAACAGTTTCTTTGTCATTCCTCAGTTTACCTCCCACCAACTCACTCCAACCTCACCCTCTAACCCCTGGCATGATGAACCAAGGCAGAGTACATAAATAAAACACAGAAACATGAAAAGGGACACAAAAATATTACACATTAGCAAAACTTCAAGTGCAACCTATGCATTCCTCCCAACCTCATCCTGTTCACCATTATCGACAAAAATCAACAGCATTCAAATACAAAATAATTATTTTATTATATTATGCAAAAACAAACAAACTGAACATATGATGTACATCTGATATGTTGTTTCAAATTCTCTCATCATGATTTTGTCCTTATGAAAGAGCTTCTGCAGGAGTAACAGGAATATGATGTAATTTACTGACAACATTAAATGTAATACAAGAACAAATATACATAATTAATATTGTTAAGTTGAGCTGCAGGCCGCGCCCCTCTCTGCCTGAGTACTTCAAGTGTGTCTCCCAGCCTGAGGGCAGCGGACTGAGTGTGCACCAGGTATTTGGTGATCAGGGGAGTTTGGAGTCATTTCACTTGCGGCATGGTGGGAGGAAGCAGTGTGACAAATGGTTAGAGACTGACCTGGAGGAAAGAGACTGCAGGACTGAAGAAGGAGCCGGTGAGCTTTCATTTAGTAATTTTAGGTTAAAATATGATGTATTAAGAAGTCATGTGATTTAAGTGAAAGTTAAAATGATATAATTTATATAAGAGTTAAGAAATGTGGTGTACCTTAAAAAAGTAATTTTGATAAATGTGATTTATGTGTATTCAAAAGCTGTAAAAGCTGCTAAAGATCATTAAGTTAAAATTGTCATTTAACAGTACTTTAAAATGTGTCTAATTTATTTTTGGGTACTTTTAAATGTTGGTTTATTACCTATTTTTGAGATTCCTTTCTAGTAGGTAAAAAAATAAGTATTTGAGTTTGGATTATGGAGATTTATGGTTTCTACATTTTCTTAAAGACTGTTTGTGTTTGTGTCTAAGGTTTTTCACCTGCTTTTGGCATTGGCAAATTTCAAATAAAGAAAGAAAAGAAAGAATGATGAGCTTTGTCCTTGAGTGAAATCCAGTTGGAAAATCTTCAGGAAGCAAGCTGCCTTTTCAAGAGGGGGGTAACTGCAGGTCAAACCTCACAAAAGTGAGGGCCACTTGACAGATATAAAAAAGGAACACATATAGATGTTTAAAACAGGAAAAGTGTTTTCTATTCCATTAGATGAAAGAAATTGTTGGTGTCTGAATATCAGATATAGGCAAAAATCCTAGATTTGTCCTCCTACAGCTCACACAGAGACACAGAACCAGATGACCGAATGCCAAACCCAATCCCGATCCCGAACCCAGGATAAAGAGGTTCAGTGAATGTGGTGTTGAAGGTGTGGAGGTGGATCAGTGTGTCAGAGGAGACTCTGTAGAAGGACAGAGTGCCAGCAGGACAGTCCACATACACTGCTACTCTACCGGAGGAGGAGGAGGAGGAGGAGGAGGAGCGGCGAGGGAGGTCTGTTACTCTGTCATTGTGCCAGACAGAGTAACCACCACCAGAGCAGCTTAGAGTCCAGGACTGATTATTTATTCCAAACCTGCAGTCGGCACTGTTTCCTTTCCTTCTGATTCCTCTGTAAGTCACTGCTATATGAACGGCTCCTTCCCACTCGACCTCCCAGTAACAGCGACCAGTAAGACCATTTCTACACAGCAGCTGACAGAAGCAGTCAAACCTCTCTGGATGATCAGGATATGGCTGATACTCTCTCACTGTTGTCACGTTCTTGTTGTCGTCAGACAGTCTGAGCTTCCTGTAGGCAGTGTCTGAGTCCAGTGTGAGTTCACAAGCAACTGATGGAGAAAACAAGACACAATATGGAAGCAAATAAATCAACAAAAGAAACTCTCATTTTCCTAAACCTTAAGAGTAATCAGGTTCATTTTACTGAACAACTGTTCAATGTGTTCATTGACTCAAAAGAAAAACATGAGAAATTATGTTTGCAAAGTTGGGCAACTGGGACTCAGGAGGTATGAGGGTTGTTCTAGATCTAGATATTCCCTCCCAACATTAAACAACATTTCAGACACAAGCTTTAGACTTGAGCTGTAGTACTCGATATGCAGATCTGGGACCCAAGAAATGTCTTTGTCTCAGATCCACTTGTTTGCACTCTGAAAGCAGGTATTGATTTAATTTAAAAATCCACCTATAATGGGTATCGACATTGGTAATCATGAATACCAGGCGGCCAATCAATGACACTTGGCAATTGCATGCTTGGCTGCCAAAACCATCTGACTGGCAATAGCAAATGCATTCTTTTTTTTCTGTCGATTTCTGCCTCTTAAAACGAAGTTTTGCTCATGGTGGGAATTTTTTGGTTTTCTATCAATAATTTTACAAGGAATGCGATCTAGAGATGTGTCCTTCTTTTTAAAGTTATTTTTTTGGCCTTTTATGGGCTTTATTAGATAGTGTCAGCTGAAGATTGACAGGAAAGGGGGATAGAGAGAGAAGGGATGACACACAGTAAAGGGCCACAGGTCACCCGGGCCGCTGCAGCAACTCTATACATGGGTCTCCAGCTCTACCGACTGAGCTAACCAGGAGCCTGAGATCTGTCCTTCTGTTTGGCAATATTCAAATAAAATAACTGAAATACATTTTTTATATTTTCACCACTTTACTTTGCCTGAGGCAGCAGTTTCCATTGGCGCTACAATTTCTAAATAGTAGAACTTCCATATTCTTATACATTAGAAAGTTGTGAGATCAGATGAAAAAACTTTTCTTAAGATTTCAAAGATCCTTGTGTTTTTCCAGGCTGTTCAAAGAGAGAAGTGTCCTGGTCACCATATAGATTTCACTGTGATATTGGCCTTACAGCTGTGGCTATAGTTGCACTAAATATTAAGATTAAGGCAGCTCTGTGTTTGCAGTGATAATTTTTTTGAAAAGAATTATGTGAAACCATATTGGACAAATACTGTCCTGGTACAGTCCTCTCTCCTCTTTAAAGATCTGTGTGAACACTCCTGAGTACACTGAGGCTGCTCTGATATCGATGCCACACTCTGTCAGGTCTGATTCATAGAAGATCAGGTTGCCTTTCTGCAGCTGCTCAAAAGCCAGTTTCCCCAGAGACTCAATCATCTTCCTGTTATCTGGACTCCAGTGTGGATCTGTCTCAGCTCCTACCTCATACTTGATGTTTTTCAGTTTAGACTGAACCACCAGGAAGTGGATGTACATCTCAGTCAGGGTTTTGGGCAGCTTTTCTCCCTCTCTGGTCTCCAACACATCCTCCAGAACTGTAGCAGTGATCCAGCAGAAGACTGGGATGTGGCACATGATGTGGAGGCTTCGAGATGTCTTAATGTGGGAGATGATTTTGCTGGCCTGCTCCTCATCTCTGAACCGCTTCCTAAAGTACTCCTCCTTCTGTGGGTCAGTGAACCCTCTGACCTCTGTCACCATGTCAACACACTCAGGAGGGATCTGATTGGCTGCTGCAGGTCGTGTGGTTATCCAGAGGCGAGCAGAGGGAAGCAGGTTCCCCCTGATGAGGTTTGTCAGCAGCACATCCACTGAGGTGGACTCTGTAACATCAGTCAGGATCTCAGTGTGGTGGAAGTCCAGAGGAAGTCGACACTCATCCAGACCGTCAAAGATGAACACAACCTGGAACTCTTCAAACCTGCAGATTCCTGCTTCTTTGGTTTCAGTAAAGAAGTGATGAACAAGTTCCACCAAGCTGTACCTTTTCTCTTTCAGCACATTCAGCTCTCTGAAAGTGAATGGAAATGTGAACTGTATGTCCTGGTTGGCTTTGTCTTCAGCCCAGTCCAGAGTGAACTTCTGTGTTAAGACTGTTTTCCCAATGCCAGCCACTCCCTTTGTCATCACTGTTCTGATTGGTTCATCTCTTCCAGGTTTAAAGATGTCTTCTTGTCTGATTGTTGTTTCTGGTCTATCTGGTTTCCTGGATGCTGTTTCAATCTGTCTGACCTCATGTTCATCATTGACCTCTGAGGTCCCTCCCTCTGTGATGTAGAGCTCTGTGTAGATCTGGTTCAGAAGGGTTGGGTTTCCTGCTTTAGCGATCCCCTCAAACACACACTCGAACTTATTCTTCAGCTTAGATTTAAGTTTACGCTGACACATGAAATATTCTGAAGAAGAAAAAAGAAAATCTTATATATACATTCTTAATACTGGCTTTATATATTTGGTCCTCCTATTAAGTCTTATCAGCTCATCAATGGACCATAAAACAATATACAGATGTGTGCATCATATTAACAGCAGTTTTATATGTAAACTTCTCCCATTTTGCCCCCATTTCCTCTTTCCTTCATGTTCAATCTGTTAATATCTTCTTACTGCTCTGCAGACAGTCAGCCAGCTCCTCCTGCTTCATTCTCCTCAGGAAGTGCAGTGTGATCTTCAGAAATGACTCTTTGCTGCTCCTCCTCTGCTCTTCCTCCTCACCGTACAACACCTCCTCATCCTCCCTCTGACTCTCCAAAGATTCTGGGCCAACTGGACTCAAAACCCTCTGAAACCTCTTCAGTTCATTTTTCACAAACCTGACAATGTTGTCCTCAAGCAGCTGGAACAGAACAATACGTTTGTCAGACTACCAAAAGCTGATCATTTGTCACAGACTGTAAGCCTGCTGGTCTAAAGAGTGCATCATGGAGACTGTAACAGTAGGACCAGTTTGTTGGGGTTTGGAGTAGCTGTGTTTGTGCATTTACACACCGTAAATATGGATTCCAGATCTGTTTGATGCTGCTGGGCAAACTGACCACTAGGAACATTTGAATTGTCTTGATGAACTCTGTGGAGGAATAACAAAAACACACAGAAATAGAAACATGTTGCAGTGTGTTTTTCCCTCATGAATCCTAATAGAAACAGATGTTAATAGCCAAGTATGAAACCTTGGACCTGTTTTCTTTTCACACCTTCATACCTCTGCTCAAAACAGGTATATCGCTTGGCCAAGTTTTCCTTATCTTTGAAGAAAAATGGTTGATCCATCGATCTGTCACTCTTTATGGACACACAGGTGGGTACAAGACACTGGATCCTGTGAGAAACAAGGAATTGACAATATAGCTCACCCTTAGTTGTTGAGGACAAACTCATCCACACAGCAACCCGAAGAAAGTTTAGTCAAAACCACTTTTGTCAAAAGAAAACTTTATTTCCAGATACAGTATGTTATATTTGATTTATATATCAGGCACCATTGTGGTAAGCACAGGTGCCCATTGCTGCTCACACTGCTCACTCTCAACTAAGTCGGAATCAACTGGTAAACTGGTTCAACGATAACAACCTATCTCTCAATGTGGAAAAAAAAAAAGAGATGGTTGCTGATGTCAGGAACACACCAGCCAACCACTCGCCTCTGCTCGTCAGTGGTTCCAGAGTTGAGAGGGTCAAGAGCACCACATTTCTCTGTGCATCTCCAACAACCTCACCTGGTCCCTCAACACCAACTCCTCCTGCTGAGCCTGAAAAGAGCCAGCCAACCACCATCCATCCTTAGCACCTTCTACAGAGGCGAGTGTCTAGAAAGTGTCCTGACTGGCTGCATCACTGTGTGGTATGGTAGCAGCAAAGAAGTGGAACACAAGACCCTGCAAAGTGTTGTTAGAACAACTGAGAAGATTATAGAGGTTTCTCTCCCCTCCATCGAGGACATCTTTCAGAGGCCCTGTGCACAGAGAACCTCTTCCATTGCAAAGGACCCCTCCCATCCCTCACACAGACTGTTTGCAAGGTTTGAATGGGGTTGCTATCTTGGGTGATGCCTATAAATCCCTGACATGTTAACTTTAGATTAAACACTTAATGTTTTCAAAGTGTGTTTGAGAGCATTGGTCTGGTTTAGAATTTGGATAGTCAACTAGTAGACAGTTATTATGATGGAGCATAAAAACCAGTTTGCAGTTATTTAAAAGAATCCAGCAAAGCACCTATGGCAAGGTTTCAAATATTGCTAACTGAGAAATATTTTTTTCTCTCTCCAATTAATACCAAATAGATGCCACTGTGATATCTGCCTTAGCTCACCATGCACCCCTACCTGCTTTCTTAATAAATTCAGTGGCATCGTCAACAGACATAAAACAAGAGGAAGGATGCCAAAGGGAGGGGACTATTGCATTACTGTATGTTTTGGGCTTCATTATTGCGAGGAGCAGATAAATCAATGATTTTTCTCAGAATATAGCTATAGAGTAGCTACACCTAAAGGATTAATGTGGGACCTCATCTCAGGAGAGATGGATAATGCATTTTACATTCTTACCATTGATTAGCAGAGTAGAGTCCATCATTGAACTTCATAGGTGTGTCCATAGACCAGTCACTCTTAATGGACACACAGCTGGGTTCAGGTCCAGGTTCAAGTCCAGCAGAGTCTGGTGTGTTCTGCTGCTCTGGGCTTCGACACAACACACACAGAGCTTTGAGTGTGAATAATGATGGTGCAGTGATCTGAGTGCTGAGCTCTGACATGGAGAAGAGTCATGGACAGTTAGAGATCCTCATCTCACCTCTGAGCTTTGGTCCTTGTGTCATGTTCCCCACACAGAGTGCTTTTAGAGGGAGGGACTCCCTCCTCTCTGTCCTCACACTGATTCATAGCAGAGCCCACACCTTCACACAGACACAACAACTTCAAATAATAATAATAATAAAGTTTTACATCTGCTGTTTGGCTGAAGAAAGACTGAAAGATTGAAAAGAAATGTGTTTCAGCTACTGGAATTTTTCTACATGACTATTATTTTTTCTTTATATGTAAATGTTACAGTTTAATACTCATTATTAGTAGTATCATTATCACTATACGATGATAAACTCAGTCTGAACTTTAAGCTGCTTAAAATATATATTTTAAAATAAAACAACTCCATTAAAGCAACAAAATATGTCTTTATTTTGTCAAAAATGTATGTACTACCTTTTTCTGGCTTAAAATGTAAAATCTCAAAGCAATTAAAAACCTTTACTTCCTTAGGTCTGACATTTTTAACTGAATTGAATCCTCACTTTATTGTATATATACATATATCTATATTAAAGATACCAAAAAAAATAAATAAATTGTAGCTTGTGGTGTTGTCACTTTTATCCCTAAGCAAACTAATTCAAACAGGGGAGCACATTCAGTTAGCTGCTTTATTAGACCTTGAATCACTTCATGAACTGACCTATGGTCACTACCTTACATCAGAATTACTGAAAACTTTTGTGGTTTTATTCACTCGAGGCAGAAGGTTGTTTTCATCTGTAACTCCACACAAACCTGGATGAATTAAGGCCAAAGTCTTCAACAATGAGCTGACATTTGAGCCTGTGAGCTTTGTACTCTGAGTGTGTGTGTGTATGTGTTGTGACATGTTAGCTAACACTGGCTATGTACTGTACCATTTATCGATGTTATATGCATTTAGTCATTTAGTCCTATACAGCCAAAAAAGTTATTTTCATTTCAACAAGAAAAGGTCAACCAGTGAGGCGAGTGAAGTTCACATTAGTGCAGCATGAAACAAAACAGATCACAAATACAAAAAACTGACCTAGACACAAGTTAATGGTTATTCTACAGGATAGAAACAGACCTCTAGACTTGATAAATGTACCTGTTCAGAAGATCATTTATGTCCCGTTGGAAAGTGTTGAGTTCTTGTCAATGTTAAGGGCAGCTTTTAGATAAATAACTGCTCCACTGACGGCTGAAAAGTAAAAGCAGACGTAGATGCTCGGATAAAAATCTTGCTGGCATCATCAAGAAGTAAGATACAGAAAACAGCTTGTTACAGTAAATTAAAAAAGCAGAACTATTCAGAATGGGAAGTAAAACCAACCAGCAGCTCCGCAGCAACCAGACAAATAGAGGAAACGGGGAAAAGAGTGTCCTTTTCTCAAAAAACAGGAAGCATTTTAAATGCACTGGAGGTAAAGACAATTCACTCATTATCATCAGCTTAATGTGGAGAACAGAAGGACAAAATGTACAATTTATTGAATCTTTTATGAAAAAAAAAACATGTTTACATGATAATGTTACAGCCTCCGCCGCTGGTTGTCGTTTGGTGTATATTCATTGTGGTGTTTCATGTGATTCCCTGTTGAGGATTGGTCCTTCTGGAGCAGAGACCGCCTACTTCCTGGTTGCTGTCCCCTGGCATCTGTGATTGGTGTGGCTGCGATTCCACTGAAGCTACCAATCAGGAGTCTTCAACCAACCCCAGCTGCACCTAAACAGCTTGTGTGTCCACAGTTCAGGGTGGCTGTGAACTAGTGATCAGTTTGCCTCGCTGTTGGTTGCACACCATTGAACCATTGTGTTAGTCTAGAGTGTTTGTATTTCCTAGTATTGCCTGGCTGTTATCTGAGAGGATTCAACCAGTGCCCTTGTAATCTTTTGTGACCTTTTAAGTTGCTGAATAACTGCTAGTTTGGTTTTTGTTCACTAGTTTGTACGCTTATGGGTGCTGATCTCTTTTTGTTCTTTAGTGTCATTCAGTCAACACTGTTTGATGGTTTTGTTTGACGGGTTCTTGTACATTCTGCTGATGATACAAATTGCTGCTCCTCATCACATTTCTGTCCTGAGCTGATGTTTAGCTCATTAGATGGTTGCTTAGCACCATCAAGTGGAAAGATGGTGGAACTACATCTACTGATCAGTGATTTCTCTGACAGTGACTGTAGATTAGTGATGGGAATTCCGGCTCTTATTAGAGAACCGGCTCCTTCGGCTCGGCTCACTAAAAAGAGCCGGCTCTTTCGGCTCCCAAGTGGCTCCTCATATTTTTTTTTGCTTAAATTAATTTATTACCAAATTATGTGTAAAATGAATATCTAATGTAAATACATGCATTATATCAAATGTTTAGTATTTATATGGATTAATTAATATAGTCAACATGGAACTGAGTGCTACAAAAATAAATTATAAAACACAAAAACAAAGACCCATCTTAATTAGACAAAAAGCTGCTTGATATGAAATGTTTAACTTTGCACAGTCTACACTCTGCCTTTGAACTATCACATTAAAATGTGTTCAAACTTTACTACGTTTCCTGTCACTCATTTTCCTCGCCCTTTCCAGTGTGTAGTCTCTGTCTATGTAGCGCCAAGGTCTCTCGCTCTCACGTCTCCCTCCCACCTGTTCACGTGCTCACTGTGCCGTGTGTGTCTGTAACCCCTCCCTCCCCCTCCTGCTCAGTGTAGATACACAGATGCCGCCACACATCTTGACCAATCACGCGGCTTTAACAGGAAAAAACGGGAAAATCTGAAAAAAAAATCCGGATCTGGCTCCCAATCAGGAGCCGGCTCCCGTCGTTCACTTCAAAGAGCCGGCTCTTAGAGCCGGATCGTTCGCGACCGACCCATCACTACTGTAGATAGAGGAAAGGTGCGACACCATCTCAATGCCAACATCATATTCAGAGAATTAAAGCACTTTTATTCTCGCAGTCTTCATCAACAATAATGACAGATGGATCTGAAACAATACAAACAAATCCCCAACACTCAGCTCAGGGAGAGGAAGGAGGAAGTAGAAATACTTCTGATGGGGAGGAGTCTTTACTGGTTTTGACGTCACTCTGATGTTTATACAGGTTATGCAATCAGTGTTCAACAAGAATGGTACATAACACAAATAGATGTTTTGACAGCATCCAGCCAATGCTGTAAGATTGCTAACCGTGTGCAGTACCGACTCAGGAGTCTCTTCTTCGTCGGTTTAATTCAGGTATGGCAGCTTTTGTGAAAAACTCTACACACACATCCCTTGGCCTACCCCTGGCTGCACTTTGTGCTCATTAACAGAGCACTGTGTAAGACAGGAGTAGGTCAAAAGTAGGAGGCAGACTCAGGACGTTGTGGTAGAAGTCCCTTTGTGTGGGCATTTATTCAAGTGCTTCCCAAAATGTGAAAAGTGTTAGGCCATCTCCATTATCTGGAGATGTGTAGCTGTGTTGTGCAGTTGGGTCATGTTAAGCAGGATGTGTGACCCCTTGCCGAGGATTGGCTGGCGCGAGACCTGCCTACTTCCTGGTTCCAGCCGGTGATCTGATTGGTGCGGCGTCTGGCAGTCCCTCCAATCATCTACCG
This sequence comes from Dicentrarchus labrax, assembly GCF_905237075.1. Lineage (NCBI taxonomy): Eukaryota > Metazoa > Chordata > Actinopteri > Moronidae > Dicentrarchus > Dicentrarchus labrax. The sequence continues at coordinate 23,842,156 of NW_026136708.1, forward strand.
CCTTCCTCTATTTAAATAGCTGCCTACCTGTTGAATGGGCAGTTTGCCTGTGTGTATTGTGCTCTCCTGTTGTAAATGTTAACTTCTGTAAGAGCCATAGTTTAAGTATAAGATCCTAGTGTCTCCTGTGTTGCCTTAATCTGAACTGTGGTAAGGAAACTGGGCAAGGATCTAGGTGGGGGTAACTGACACACACCGGACACCTGTAGATTGATTTTATGTTAGACACTCTAGGTTTTAGAGGGTGCTGCTTACTTTGTATTTTTGATTATTGATGACGGGTCAGAGTTTTGTTTAATTTGATTTTGAAGTAGTCAGTGGCTATCTCTCATTTTGGAGAGACCTCTTTAAGTTATATTTGTTTCTTTGAGTTAAGCAGCATCCAACAGCCCTTTTCCTGGTTTTCTTGTGAACCCTGCAAATAAATACTTGCAATTTTACCAAAAACATTCTGGTTCATGTTGCTTCCCTCTCCCCCACGAGCCGGGTCGTAACAAAAGCAACAAAAAAACAACTAAACATTTTTTACAAAAAAAAAACAAAAGAAAAATCAACTCATACTAGATTGAAATTAACAGCACTTGTCTCAGCAGCAATTTCTCTCTCCCCACTTCTCTTCCCCAGAGAACTGATCCTTATATATTTCTTACCTGCCTGAAGACTAGACGTGGATTAAACCATCCTCACTTCAGCTGGTATTTATTTACAGATATCTTTTACCAAGACACAAGCTTCAATAAACTTTACCCATAATATCGCTCGAATTTCCTATGGCGTTTGAATGTAACACCCACTCAATATTCCCCACCATTCATAAAACGAGAACGAAACAGAATTAAATATACAGCTTAATCCCCCGTTAACATGGTACGCCCCTGACGTAACTGGTGACGTCATGGCCTCCCACACAACGGCTTTCGACGTCAGGTAAGATACCGACTGAAATAATTACTGTATGTACTAAATCAAACGACATATAGAATGCAACGAACAATAAAAATTACTGGAAAAAAACCTTTGCCTGCCATTATTGTTGTAACCTTGATTGATGGATATTGAAGATTATAAAGAAATAACGCTTGTTTTTGTTGTTGTTTTCTCTCTCTCTCTCTCTCTCTCTCTCTCTCTCTCTCTCTCTCTCTCTCTCTCTCTCTCTCTCTCTTCTCTCAAAACCACACATTTAATTCCTTTCTTTAGCAAAGGCAGAACACAACACCGGGCCTGGTCAAATTCTGTCTGGACACTGCTGTGTACTAAACACCTAGGCATTAACATGAGCTAGCTCTTCTACGTCTGTCTGTCACCATGGATGTCTACCTCTTCTCTTCCTGTTTTCCTTCCTGAACCTGTACGACACACACACACACACACACACACACACACACACACACACACACACACACACACACACACAGACAGACAGACAGACAGACAGACAGACAGACAGACAGACAGACAGACAGACAGACAGACAGACAGACACACACACACACACACACACACACACACAGTCTTAAAGGGGCAGGGCTGGCTGGTGACACGCTGAACACAAACAGACCCGGAAGAGTAGTGTGCACGTGCGTGTCATCACAGCTGGAACCCAATGAACACAGAGTTAACTTTGGTGAATCAGATTAGTTGTAGGGTTCAGATTCAGAAGTCACCAAGGGTTAAATTCTATCATCAGACCTTTATAATCCAACTGATAAGGTTTTATACTGTCTATTAATGTTTGACTTGTTGTTCCAGGTTGTTGGTTCCAAGGTTCAGAGCTGCTCTGTGATCATACCTCCTTAAAGAACACTTCAGTCTGAAGATGAATACAGAGAGTTGAGACTGTATGTGAATCAACAGACCTTTGAAAAGCTCCTGCTGTCAGTTACATGTTCTTTCTCTGGTTGGTTTCCTGGTTGAAGCTGCTCATTAATTCACCTTCACTCATCAGCTCCATGCAGATTATTTCCACCATCAGAAGGTAACGTAACGTTTGTGCAGTGAAACTGATCTGATAACAGTAGTGATGTGCTGTGGTGCTTTGTTGACTGCAGACTGTAGAGTTTAGTTGAGATGACTGTAGTTGATTCATTGTGGTGCTGTTGTAGTTCTGTGTCTAATATTTGATCTCCTTCATTTACAAACGTATACAGAGGAGCAAACAATATTAGAAACAGCTGAAGAATAAAATGTGATCCAGTACATCAACACCATGAAACTAAAGAATGAGCACAGATTGAATCAACTGCTGCCAGTTTCACAAAGGTTGGATTTATTACAGGACTGTTGTATTCTGTCAGCCACAGCATTAGAGACAATAACATGAATGTTCACTGTGTACCATCCATTGTTCCACTCATGCTAAGCTAGCTCTATGTATAAATCTTATGACAACATCAGAGTTTATCCATTATTGGTTGCTACAGGGGCGTTCACTGTCCACAGTCCAGCAGAGTTTGAAGCTGTTCACAGGGGGCGTGGTTAGTGATTAACAGCTAATAAAAGTCATCAGATATGTTACAGTAAGAGTTCTTAACAATAATGATGTCTCAGATACTGTTGAAATCATCTTTTCATTGATGATATTCAGTCTTTTAACCAGTCTGAGAGCTGCAGCAACACAAAGCAACAACATCAGCATCTTTATAGGATATTCATATAAAATAAATCTCACATTATATAAACTACAGTCAATCACTGTCATCAATCACAGTACATTCTGTTTGTGGATAATGGAGTATCTTTATCACAGTGAGTCTTCTAACTTGACTTGGACACTGTCATTGGGCCTCATGCAGCAACATTTTCTTAAATTTGTGATAGGTAGGTTTGTTCGTTCATGTCATCAGAGCAGTATGGAAGCCTTTCAGAAGCTGAACATAGGCAGTATCATTCCAGGGTTTTTATACTTTCAATAGAGATCAATGGACCAATAGTATTTATCTAGCCCACACATGTAATAATCCTATCATTATAGTTTATTTGAAAACATATAATCTAATCTTTTATTACCAAATATTCATGTTTTTTTTATGTTAATTTCCTTGCTTTGGTGAAAACAAGATGAGTTTTCTTATCTAATCCAAGAGAGCTCATAAAACGTAAGAAAACCGAATCCCAGAATTAAAATGTGTGCAAACAAAATAAGAACGGATCATGGATACAAACACATAAGAAAGCATTTGTTTGTATATTGCTTCTTTTATGAGGCCCGTTGTCTGTTATTAATATTTAAATGTAGTTGGTGTTAATTTGCAACATGAAGGTTGAACTAGAACTAAACTAGAACTAGTTCAACCATGAAACCATAAAAACCTCCCTAACATCCTTCTTATCCAACACTGTAAAGGTCAAAACAAGATAAAGTTAACAATGTATAAAACATCTGTAACAGCTATAAGTGGAAGCAGCAGACAATTCTTAGAATCTTAGTTCATCCCTTCTCCTATCACTAATGTGCAACAGTGAATATGTTTTGAGAGAAACATGAAGATGCCGCTCTGATCTGATGAAAAAAGAGTTTTATCATTAACTGGATCCACCTCAGTAGACTGGAATGCATTTTATTTCAACCACACAAATCTGATATGAGAGCAGCTTAGTACAGAGAGTACACAGAATACGTTTCAGTTCCCTTAAACGTATTCAACAAAATAGATGAGAAGGTTTCATTGCATTAGTATCTTTATGTACATCCAGTCAGTTATTCTAAATACACATGTCTCTGAGTGTGACAGACCTCACTTTTATTAGTGAATGAAGTCCAGTCTCAGATTCAGAGAGATGTCTGCATTATAAAACAGTCCCAACATGTGACTGGAGCTGGACTTTGAATTCACCTGTAGTGCATTTTCTTTATTCTAGCACACAGCAGACTAAAAGTTGCTCCATATGAGCTCTTTAGTGGACAACAAATACAACTGTATAGAAGTAGTTTCTGAAACCTTTATCCAAACTGGAAATCTGTAAAATAGTGTCTTACTTTGGTTCCATCTGGTGGTAGAATGAAGAATGAAAGTGTGATTAAAGCCTGTTGTAATGAATGATGTTGTGTCTTTGTGAAGGTGTGGGCTCTGCTATGGATCAGTGTGAGGACAGAGAGGAGGGAGTCCCTCCCTCTAAAAGCACTCTGTGTGGGGAACATGACACAAGGACCAAAGCTCAGAGGTGAGATGAGGATCTCCAACTGTCCATGACTCTTCTCCATGTCAGAGCTCAGCACTCAGATCACTGCACTTATCTAAAATTATTCAAATTATTCAACGTTCAACAAGTTGTGATTTGATTATCCGATCCATTAGCCGAAATTATGACATAAATGCCTACCTAAACTAACTACACTCTGAGCGACTAATGAGCAGCATGTGTCACATCAACAGTATCTAGAACGTGTGTGAGACACGTCAGCAGCGCTGTCACCATGTCAGCTGTGTGGAGTTATCTTAACCTAAAGGAATACAAAAGCAAAACATCCAATGCAATTTATGCATTTTTGTAATTTATTTATATTTCATTTTGGTATTGTGCAAAAGTGGAATTGAGTCATCACTAAATACAACACGTAAAAACCAATTTTACATGAGGGACTGCATTATGTTTTACCAATTAAGCAAAAAACACAAACATTTAGTTAGAATCTTTCCTCCACCCACTCTGTTCCAACCTTATAGTGGAAGCCAGTCACTATTGTGTTGAATATGCAGGGTGGTTGAAACGGTAAATGGCTGCATTTACACACAGTGCTTTTATCCAAACCCACAGCTGCCTCCTCATCAGCCAATGAGTTAAAATCGGATGTAGATCTCTATGGAGGTTCAAGGTGACTACTGTTTACTTTTGGTCAAGAAATCAGCATTTGAAATTATTCATGTAAAAATCATGTTTATTTAGAAAGCCATAGGAGGCTCACATTGCACCCCAAGTCCTCATTTCCCCAAATCTGTACGATGGAGATTGAGTGTATAAAGTTAATACAGCCCATAGTCATTATAGCCACATTTGTTAAGATTTCACAAGTTGAAATGAACCAGAATTTTCTTTAAGGTTTTCCTGACATTATTATTCGCAGTCAAAAACTGTGTGTTGTGTTGAAGCACGAAGAAGCAGCAGAGACCAGACTCTACTGGACCCAACTGGGTTTCTGTCAAGGATCTCCGGTTGATGTTTGTTATGTTTCCACTTACGTGGAGACATTAACACTGACAACCAACAAAGAAGAACTCAGGAGAACGCAAGACAGTCAAAGAAATGGGATATTAATAATAGGAATATTTAAGTGAAAAGGTAAACAACGAATGTAGGTTTGAACAATGTGGGGGGGAAGAGGGACCTGTGGGGTTTTGCCAAATAAAACAAAGTACAATCATAAAGGGCCTAGCTGAACCTTATGTGTGAAAAGAAAAAAGGAAACAAAAAGCCTGACTGTCTTGCCTACAAAAAGCACCTAAAAATAATAAAAGTACAACAGTGACAACAACCCATAACCTGGTGTGACAACAATTTCTTTCTACGTGTGTAGATGTAGAGGGTACCCCAGTCTTACCTCAGTCCCTAGTCCCCACCACAAACCTTCCTGCCCAACAAAGCAAAGTCAGAGAGAGAGAGCAAAACAAGAGAGAGGCTTTTCAAAGGTCACTCCGTCTCTGATTGGCCGGAGTGTGAGCCAATCCACGGCTCTTTTCACAGGCTGGCAGCCAATCTTCCAATCTTCTACCTCTCACCTGCAGGACTGGGGAAGAGAGAGAGAAAGAGACACACACACACACACACACACACACACACAAATCTATACACGTAACAATGTTTAAACATGCTGAGTTGAAAGATGGAGATAAGACTGACCAGAACCGTCACAAACAGAGGCCTTTGATGTCAAAAAACTCATAAAACCCTTATTATATAAAAATACAGCCACTTGTTTGCTGATTTCATCCAACAAAACCCAATTTTCAAGACTAACACTAAAAGATTAACTGTTTGTTGCAATTCTGTGTTTCCATCAGGGTCCTTCAGCAGAGACCAGATCCTCCTGAGCCCAGCTGTGTGTCCATGAAGAGTGACAAGTCCATGTATCGACCTGTTTGTTTCAAAGATGGACACCCCTCAGCTCATCCGTAAGAATAGAATGTGATTCTCATTTGTTTCTTAAACACAAAGACTATGTAAGATTTGCAAAGCCACTGTGGTAAATATGGACATCTGTACGTTTGTTATGATTACATTACTTATGATAAAAAACTAACGAGTTGGCAACTTTGCTAACAGAGACAAACACCAAGCAAGACAGGACAAGACAGCAGACATAGGAAGCAGCTAATATTACTGACTAGTCCCACAGCAAGAAGACCAGCTTTTCTCTTGGTCTCTGAGGCTCTGCCAGTAGCTAGTATAAGTTTATTCACAGAAAAAGTCCTGAAGATCTGAACCTGAATCAATCAGTGTTTTTCACAGAATCCTCACGCAGAGACCAGATCTTCCTGAACCCAGCTGTGTGTCCATGAAGAGTGACAGGTCCATGTATCGACCTGTTCGTTTCAAAGACGAAAACCCTTCAGCTTTTTTAAGGTTAACATTATGAAAGCATTAATTTTGTGTACTACCTGAATTATGTGTGACAGAACAACATCTGAGTGTTTCTTTGCTTCACAGAGTTTATGAGAGGAGCTTAGAGGTTCCCAGTGGTCAGTCTGTCCATCAGCATCAGACAGAACTGGACTCCATATTTATAGTATGTAAATGTAAATCAATGATTAAATCCTGAACTACAGTTCTGATCCAGTCTCAATGCTGCACTCTGTAGACCAGCAGGATTTCAGTCTGTCACAGATGATCTGATGTTGAGTTCTACGAGTTAAAGTTTACATTTTATTCTGTTCCAGCTGCTTGAGGAAAACATTGTCACTTTTGTGAAGAACGAGCTGAAGAAGATCCAGAGAGTTCTGAGTCCAGATTACCCAGATTGCTCGGAGAGTCAGAGGGAGGATGAGGAGATGTTGGATGGTGAGGATGAAGAGCAGAGGAGGAGCAGCAGAGACTCATTTCTGAAGATCACACTGCACTTCCTTAGGAGAATGGAGCAGGAGGAGCTGGCTGACTGTCTGCAGAGCAGTAAGAACATATTAACAGATTGAACATGAAGGAAATAGGAAATGGAGGCAACATGGGAGAAGTTAGCTGTTAATATGATGCACACATCAGATCTATGAATTCTTCTGATAACAGAAACTGTTCACAACTGATGAGCTGAAGAGACTTGAACTAAAAACTTTTTACATTGATCATATTTATTGGAGCTTCCACTTACTAATTACATTACATACATTCATTTTCTTTGTTCATTCAGGAACTGTTGCTGCAGCGTGCCAACATGAATTTAAATCTAACCTAAAGAAGAAGTTCCAGTGTGTGTTTGAGGGGATCGCTAAAGCAGGAAACCCAACCCTTCTGAACCAGGTCTACACAGAGCTCTACATCACAGAGGGAGGGACCTCAGAGGTCAATGATGAACATGAGGTCAGACAGATTGAACCAGCATCCAGGAAACCAGATAGACCAGAAACAACAATCAGACAAGAAGACATCTTTAAACCCTCACCTGGAAGAGATGAACCAATCAGAACAGTGATGACAAAGGGAGTGGCTGGCATTGGGAAAACAGTCTTAACACAGAAGTTCACTCTGGACTGGGCTGAAGACAAAGCCAACCAGGACATACAGTTCATATTTCCATTCACTTTCAGAGAGCTGAATGTGCTGAAAGAGAAAAAATACAGCTTGGTGGAACTTGTTCATCACTTCTTTGCTGAAACCAAAGAAGCAGGAATCTGCAGGTTTGAAGAGTTCCATGTTGTGTTCATCTTTGACGGTCTGGATGAGTGTCGACTTCCTCTAGACTTCCATAAGACTAAAATCCTGACTGATCCGACAAAGTCCACCTCAGTGGATGTGCTGCTGACAAACCTCATCAGGGGGAACCTGCTTCCCTTTGCTCGCCTCTGGATAACCTCACGACCTGCAGCAGCCAATCAGATCCCTCCTGAGTGTGTTGACATGGTGACAGAGGTCAGAGGGTTCACTGACCCACAGAAGGAGGAGTACTTCAGGAAAAAGTTCAGAGATCAGGAGCAGACCAGCAGAATCATCTCCCACATCAAGACATCTCGAAGCCTCCACATCATGTGCCACATCCCAGTCTTCTGCTGGATCACTACTACAGTTGTGGATGATTTGTTGAAGACCAGAGAGGGAGGAGAGCTGCCTAAGACCCTGACTGAGATGTACATCCACTTCCTGGTGGTTCAGTCTAAACTGAAGAACATCAAGTATGATGGAGGAGCTGGGGCAGATACACACTGGAATAAAAAGAGCAGGAAGATGATTGAGTCTCTGGGAAAACTGGCTTTTGAGCAGCTGCAGAAAGGCAACCTGATCTTCTATGAATCAGACCTGACAGAGTGTGGCATCGATATCAGCGCAGCCTCAGTGTACTCAGGAGTGTTCACACAGATCTTTAAAGAGGAGAGAGGACTGTACCAGGACAAGGTCTTCTGCTTTGTCCATCTGAGTGTTCAGGAGTTTCTGGCTGCTCTTCATGTCCATCTGACATTCATCAGCTCTGGAGTCAACCTTCTGGCAGAACAACAAACAACATCCCAGTTGTCTAAGGTCTTCAAAGACAAACCTAAACTAAAGCATCTCTACCAGAGTGCTGTGGACAAGGCCTTACAGAGTCCAAATGGACACCTGGACTTGTTCCTCCGTTTCCTCCTGGGTCTTTCACTGGAAACAAATCAGACTCTCCTACGAGGTCTGCTGACACAGACAGAAAGTAGCTCAGAGACCAACAAGGAAACAGTTGAATACATTAATCAGAAGATCAACAAGAATCTGTCTCCAGAGAGAAGCATCAATCTGTTCCACTGTCTGAATGAACTGAATGACAGATCCATAGTGGAGGGGATCCAACGTTACCTGATTTTAGAAAGACTCTCCAACATCCAACTCTCTCCTGCGCAGTGGTCAGCTCTGGCCTTCATCTTACTGTCATCAGAAAAGGATCTGGATGTGTTTGACCTGAAGAAATACTCTGGTTCAGAGGAGGCTCTTCTGAGGCTGCTGCCAGTGGTCAAAGCTTCCAAGAAAGCTCTGTAGGTGGATTGATAACATAAATATTAATACTATCAAATAATTGTATCCAGTAGAGATAAGAAATAAAACATTTTGTTTAATGTCATTGATCATTCTGCTTAAGGCTGAGTGGCTGTAACCTCTCAGAGAGAAGCTGTGAAGCTCTGTCCTCAGTTCTCAGCTCCCAGTCCTCTAGTCTGAGAGAGCTGGACCTGAGTAACAACAACCTGCAGGATTCAGGAGTGAAGCTTCTGTCTGCTGGACTGGGGAGTCCACACTGTAAACTGGAAACTCTCAGGTCAGCATACATCCATATTTCTTTGTAAGTGCTGCTTTACATGTAGTGTCATGATACATTTTTCAACTGAAGGAACAACTACGGATGTTACAGGCACTATCCTTTAACTTTGAAAAATTGCCCAAAAATAAAGAACTTAACTTTTCAACCTTGTTTGTGTGTGTTTGTCAGGCTGTCCAGCTGCCTGATCACAGAGGAAGGCTATGTTTCTCTGGCCTCAGCTCTGACTTCCAATCCCTCCAATCTGAGAGAGCTGGACCTGAGTACCAATCCTCCAGGAGACTCAGGAGTGAAGTGGCTGTTTGCTGGACTGAAGAATCCACTCTGGAGACTGGACACTCTCAAGTATGGACAGACAATAAGAGTTCACACAATGTTTTTCTGTCATTCTAATAACCTTAAGGCAGGGTATGCTTGAAGCAGATTGGTCCATACAAAGCATCATACAGCTGGGCAAGACACGGTGAATCAAATTAAAGTGGGCAGGTCTGTTCACCTAAAATGTGAAAAATAAGAGCTGGAGAGAGAAAGCAATGTAACATTCCTTAACTGACCAATCATTGCGTAAAGTGGACATGATTGCCATGTTATCTCCCCCAAATCAGGATTTAGGTTGTTTGAAACATGCCGCTCTGACTTCATTTCTTCCTTCAGGGTGGATGGTGGAGAACAGAGGCTAAAACCTGGATTAAGGAACTGTAAGTAACTGTATAATATTTTAAATGCTATGGACTTGTTAGTGCCTTTACTGAGTGGGGAGAATCAGTAGATTTAATTTGAGAAGTAAGTCATGTATCCTCAAGGCCTGAATGCAAACAAAAGAGCTGATCCACCACCAGACACCTGGATGGAATCTATATCTGTATTAGATTCTTCCTGAACCAGATCTTTGACAGTCTGTGATTGAATACCTTGTTGACTGCTTTATCAACCTCCATCAACTTTCCCCTGAAACCTTTTGCCTTTGCCTTCCCAGAAGGTGCATCAGCCTTGTTCAGAAGCATGAAGCAAAATCTCCACCCACACCATATCTACTTCAATAACCACCAAAGATGAAGTCTATTCTATTCTACCTGCCTGAAAATTCAGCAGTCCCCTGAGCGAAATAAGACTAAAAGGCTTCATACTAAAGTTCTCTTCCTCTCCTCCTTTTCCAGGCCTGGCTTTAAGAAGAGTCCTTGAGTCCCCTAACCTAGATGAGACCCATTTATCAATAGACAATCGTAAATCAATAGTGCTCTTCAAGAGTTGCACACAGGTCTTAAGCCTCTACCAGAAGCTATTGGCCCAGACAACACAGATTTTAGGGTTACAAACACACACCCCTCATGGTTTTAAGAATCAAACTAGAAATGAAACAACTAGTCAATTGGTCAATCAGCAAAACATTAAATGGTAAATGGACCTGTAGTTGTATAGCAACTTTCTAGTCCAACCACTCAAAGCGTGTTTACACCACATTCACCCTTTCACACACACGGCAAAGTCCATCCCATTTATTCACATTCACACACCAGCAATTTGGGGTTCAGGATCTCGCTCAAGGATAATTGGGGGGATCGAACCAACAACCTTCCAATTAGTAGACAACCTGCTCTAGTCACATACGCCCAATAATCCCAAAGCACTTTACAATTAGCCTTTCATTCACCCTCTCACACACAGATGGCAACCTTGTGATCAGTGGAGTACCCACTCCTGAGCCACAGATACCCCAGTCTGCTAATAGATAACAACTAATAAACCCATCAGTTGTGGGATGATAAACTGTCTCTTTCTCTCCATCAGATTTCTGTGAACTCATATTGGACCAAAACACTGTGAACAGACACCTCAGACTGTCTGACAATAACAGGAAGGTGGAACTGTTAAATGGACAGCAGCCGTATCCTGATCATCCAGAGAGATTTGATATCTTCACTCAGCTGCTGTGTAGCAATATTCTGACTGGTTGCTGTTACTGGGAGGTTGAGTGGCAGGGAAAGGTTGATGTAGCAGTGACTTACAGAAGAATCAGAAGAAAAGGCTACAGCAATGCCTCCAAGTTTGGAGGGAATGATCAGTCCTGGAGTCTGCTCTGCTCTGATGCTGGTTACTCTGTCTGGCACAATAACAAAGAAACAGTCATCTCCTCCTCCCCCTCCTCCTCCTCCTCTTCCTCCTCTGGTAGAGTAGCAGTGTATGTGGACTGTCCTTCTGGCACTCTGTCCTTCTACAGAGTCTCCTCTGACACAATGATCCACCTCCACACCTTCAACACCACATTCACTGAACCTCTTTATCCTGGGTTCAGGCTCTGGTTTGGTTCAGTGTCCCTGTGTTTGGTGACTGTATAGATAAACAGTATAAAACCCAACACACACTCACTCACTCACTCACTCACTCACACACACACACACACACACACACACACACACACACACACACACACACACACAAACCTTAAACTGATATTATTATTTTTTTTTATTTCCAGGTAGGAACTTTTTTTTTACGAGATAATTTATTCATTTATTGTAAATCCAACTTTCAGCTGTGTCAAATGTCGAACTCACTTTCTTCGAAGTTTCATATGTAAAGTATTCACTTTATCCTGTGCTGTTTTCACTGTCCCATAATCTACTGATAACTTAATTCATCATTCATTGTTCAAAGCAAATTGTCAGATCAATGAAAAAGTAATTTCAGATAAAAACTGAAAGCCGTTTGTAGTTGGCAGGATGGTAAAAGAGAGGATTGTAGCTTTAATTCGAGGAAATGGTTAGCAATATTGCACAATTAGTACTCAGAGCAAATAATCAGACTCTAAAGCTTCATCATGATCTGTCTGTTCTCTAAGTAAATAGGTGTGTAATTCAGAGAACTAAGGTCCAGTCAAATCAGCTTCTGTATTGCGTCCCTTACTGTGGAATATTATGATTATTTGCTACAGTCACGAAATTGAGTCGTGGCATGATCTTGGAATCACTACTCCTCGTCTGAGATCAGTTGTGTAATTTGTGCAACAAAAAATTTCTGATTCGAGCAGTTACACATATTTTTGGGGATTTTTAAAGTCTTGTAGTCTGCACTTGGCTGTAGTCTATGTGATATTAGTTTCAGTTGTAAAAGAGGAGGACCAAGTTCCCTTGAGTCTTTTAATAGGATACACATTCATGTATTGTGTGTGTGTGTGTGTGTGTGAAAGTATTATAGTATGACAGTACAGACACGGTATCAGAGAAATGAAGTGACCAGAAAGAAGTTATTGTTCACCTTAGAGTCTGCTGTTGATGAAATGTTGTACATGATAATTATCAGTTGTCCAAGAATCTAATGTACCTACAGCTGTGCCCCACTCCTGCAGCTTCACTGCAGATAACGCTCAAAAGTTCACTCTTTTCCCTCACATTATTATTTTTTTATTATTTTAGACACATTTTAAATGTAGTCGGTTGTCAGTGAGTAGCTTGCTCTTCCCTTTCCCTCACTACATCTTAAGTTGAATATGTACATAGCATTATAATCATATTTGCATATTATGTTTTGTACCTAGTGCCTATGGTCTCTTTATATTTTAATTTAAACTCATTTCTTACATTGTTGTTGTTTGTGTGCCGGTACTGTATGACCTCAGCGAGTTTGTTCATTATGTTACCGTGACAATGTGGACTCATTATTTGCCTGTTATATAATTAATAATGAAAGTTCTTTACAAAAAGTAGAGAAGCTGTTTATCATTTTTGTTGGTGGTAGTTACAGAAATAACTCGAGCGCTGAGCTCTTTAGCTAAGCCTTGCTGTTTCTGTTCTTGTAATTTAATACTGCAGTGAGAATCTCTGTGGAGGCAAACTATCCTCCACTTTATGTGGGATGGTCTTTATTGTCAGGTATTCTCGCTTACATGATGTGTAATTTCTAATAATGCAATGTGGCAAAATTAAACCAGAACAGGACACAGAACATATGTTTATGGGGTCTTTATTCTGAACAGGAAAACAAATTGGTGTTTATTGAAGACAATATAAAAAAAAACCCAGCATGGAGACAAAACAGAACATTTCTGTTGTCTATGCAGTTCTACAATGCAACACTTTGGCTACGTTCACACTGCAAGCTAAGCAGCTCACTTCTGATTAATTGCTCAGATCTATTTTCTTTTTGTTTGGCTGCTCACATCACTTTTTAGTGTTGACCATATCAGATTCCAGTGTGAACAGGTTATGTTGCTGAAGTGACCCGCATGACGAATGTTTATCTAGAGTGACAGAAACGTAAATTCTGACATGATTGTTCACACTGAGGTCACACTGCAAAAACTCTGACCTGTATTTGTTTTGGCCCACTTATAAAAGTGGAGTGGAGAGACCTGCAATGATAGCGCCCCCCAGATATCTGACTTCACTGGCTGATTTTTTTGTTTTTTGAAGAAAATAAGGCTTTATATGCAAAAAAATAAATAAATCTAAATGCTACAAAAGTACAACGCCCTTGAGGGGACATGGGCAAAATAAAAAATAAATCTTCTTGTGTTCATGGGCATGGTATAGTTTTTCTCATTTTCCCTTAAAGGGGAACTTCGGCAGATTTTTACCCTAGTCTTGATCACTAGAGGTCCCCGAGTACTATCGATAGGAAAAAGAATGACCAGAATTGGTTCTAGCAAACTGGAGATCCTGCAGCTAATGGCCAGAGCTCCCAGTTAGTTATAATACACTTCTTGGGGGCATATCCTAAAGAGTGCCTTTTGCTCCTCTTAACAGACACAAAATGCAGTTAAAATGTCTGTGCAACATGATCAGGGCCCTTACGTGACAACAACATGCCTTTTCAACTCATACGTTGTGCAGAAACTGTACAAACAGTACTGTCGCCTACCTGTTTTTCCACCACTCGCTTCACCGAAAGCCCAGAATAATTGATCACGGAGATAATGCCTTCGCAACGAAAAAAAGTTTATTTTCCCCTCAAAAATGTCCATGTCTTCACACACTACTCTCCGATTTGCACACTTCCTGCAACAATTTCTTCTTCTGCGTTTCCCTGCAACAAGAAATCCCACGGGACTTCAGCGCGGGACTTGTCTGGCGCTTAAGTCCAGTGAGATTTCTTGTTGCAGGTTAACGCAGAAGAAGAAATGAGTGGAGATCGGAGGTGTTCACAAGGGAAGAAGCTTGGAGTAAGAATAACGTGTGTTGATCTACTGTGGAGAAGAAATGGTTCACGTTTGTGCCTTTCCAATTGGTGGCAACAGAATGAGAAGGTACAAGTGCCTACACTTCCATCATCTACCTTTCCATGACCATGAGATACTGCAGTTGTGGCTAGTTGTTCTTCAGCTGGATGTGCAAACTCCCATACAAGTACTATGTGATCATGGACATAATGCCTTCTGACAAAAAAAAGTTTATTTCCCCTTAAAAATGTGTTGCCGCACATCCCTTCTCAAGCCGTGTCTGCCAAAACAAAGCTAAATGAAGTTATGAATATAACATTACCTCCACAGTGGTTGCAGCAGTCTTCATCCTTGGAATGGCATTTCTCTTCAGCCGGCCCCGCTGTGTTGTGTCTCTGTAGTCATCCTCCTCAAAATGTTCGCTGCAAATGTGGTGATCATTTTCACATAGTACTTGTATGGGATTTTGCACATCCAGCTGAATTGGTGGTATACGAGATTAATGTTATTTACAATCTCATAGAAATGTATAAATCATCTATGATTGCAAATGTGAGTGTTTGTTAAACTTGAAGTCATGACTTGAGCACCTGACACAGACTGCAGTCATAATGGACAATGCTTTTTATTTTGTACACCTCCTGTATGTCCAGTAACAAAGAAATTCTCATCCTACAGATAAACAAAGGCGTTTTCTTTATGCAGCTGCTCTCAGACCCTCTTCATGCTGTTTAAAAACTAAAAGTTATAAATGTTTCTGTCCTGTACTTTGGAACAACTAAAAGACTTGATTAGTGTTATTATTATTATAAGTATTATTATAGCTACGGTTACTGTTGTTGCTGTTGTCACTGCTCATTGTCCCCAATCGTTGCTGTTGTCATGTTCATCACCATCAGTCACTACTATTAGTGTAGTTGTTGCTACTGTTGTTGCTGTGCACCTGTCTGTCTGTCCGTCTGTCTGTCTGTCCGTCTGTCTGTCTGTCTCTCTGTCTCTCTCTCTCTCTCTCTCTCTCTCTCTCTCTCTCTCTCTCTGACCCCAACTGGTCGAGACAGACGACCACCCACCTAGAGCCGGAGGATCTGTCCTAGGTTTCTGCCTTTTAACAGGCAGTTTTTCCTTGCCCTTGTCTCCAAGGTCTTGCTCATGGTGTTACTGTTGGGTCTCTGTAATTAATGTTATAAGGAGTTCGGTCTAGACCTGCTCTATTTGAAAAGTGTCCTGATATAACTTCTGTTATGAATTGGCGCTATACAAATAAAATTGAATTGAATTGAATTGAATTGTGAGAACTTGAGTTTATACTTTACAAGCATTACGTCTTCTATATATAATAATGAAATGTTATTAATTAACATACCTGGCAAGTCGCAAAAATTATGATACTTAATGTATCAATAAAAGGTTCACTCACAATTTCAACTGTTTTCCACCAACATAGCAAGCTTGCAATACTATGCACTCGTAGTGACTACAGCATTATTCAAAAGTCAGCAGTGAATTGTTTCAATTCACTTTTTTATTAACATTTTACAAAATGTATAATATTTCACAAGGTGCTTTTGTTACAGGAGAATTATGTCTGTCCGTCCCATTCTTGTGATAGGGATATGTCAGGAACGCCTCTCAAAAACGTCAACTCGGACTCGGTAATTTGGTACACAAAGGTCAAAGTTCAAGGTCAATGTGACAAAACACATTTTTGGCCATAACTTAAGAATTGATGACCATACTTAAACTTTTGTTAGACAATGAATTGGTGACATTCTTGACTCAAAGGTCATTGGGACCTCAAAATAGGTTTTTAACCATGATTTAAGAGTGAATTCCAGATTTCACACACTTGTTGACTGGCACGTCACAACTATAATATAATTATCTGATTTTATTTGCCTCAGTGCAGTTGATTTGCAACATGTTGTATAGTTACCTTTAGTGTTATAAAATGGTGCCTGTACCCTAATTCAACCCAACCCCAACCCTTATTCTGTTGGCGTTTGAATCCATCCAGGACATTTTCAGCACTGTTTTCTCAGTAGTAAGCTAGCTTTGTGTTACTGAAGACGCAGTTATGTAGGTGTTATTCCACAAAGAACCACCCCTACTCTGCCTCTGATTGGTTCTAACATTTCCTACTAACCATCTCACTCCTCATACCTAAACCTAACCACCAAATCCAACAAAGGCAACGACCATGAGCCAATCAAAGGCAGAGTAGGGCGGAGTCACTGCAGAATGCCGGTGGAAAAAAACATTTTTTAGGGCTGCGTACCTAAACTCACCAGGAGTTAGAGAAGGAAGGATACTCATGTGGACCAAAATTAAAAAAAACATTTCCAAACTCAGACAGGAAGCTCTCCTCCTGGCCGCTGTCAGAACACACTCCTGTATTAGCACAAACACAGACTCATGTGAGCTGAGCCTCTCAGGTTATTTTGGGGGTCAGCTGTTGTTCAGCCTGTCAGCAGGCCCCTCCTCCTCCTCCTCCTCCTCCTCCTCTCCTTCCTCTGCCTCTCTCTGTCTCTTCTTCACCTCCTCTCCTTCACTCCACTGATCCTGGTAAGACTTTTTTTCATTCTCTTCCCTTTCAGAAATCTGTTGTTTCAGTAAAGTGTCCGTTCAGGTTTGCCTTCACGTTGCGCTGTAGCCAAACTTCAACCCTAGAAGTTTCATCGTTTGCTTCTTCCTTCAGTGTATTTGTTTGGGAAAATAAGTTTTGGTTCCTTATAGGCATTAAATGTCCTGCTGCCTGGTTTAGGGATATGTGCTGATTGACTCATGTGGTTTACTATCATGTACTGACATGGAAAAACACATGGCTGCCATGATACGATAAGTTGCTTTGTCACTGCCACTGTCTGTAAATATTCAGTGAAGTCACTGTGAAACAATCTGCCCTCACTTCAGCATTTCAAAGCTTTCAGTCACATTAGCAGAAGGATATTACTTGAATTTAAAGGCTATATATATATATATTAAGTGTTGAGTTTATATTAATTACACTTTAGACTTTGCAGCTTAAAGATTTTGTGGCCTTTTGTGCTGTTAGTAGGGTTAGAAGATGGTAACAGTTTTTGATTTTCTTGAAAATCCGATTTTAAGTGGCCGGGCCTACGAGCATGATCACAGCTTTTTGTTTGAAAGTCCCTCCTGGTCCAATATGCACTTTATACAGTGCGATCCACAAGTGCACATTCACTGAGAATGGATTTTACAGTGAAGAAGCAGGAATCTTAGAATCTTAAAACAAGGTTGCTTTTCTTAGACCCTGTAGTTTTCATTTCAGACATAAAGACAATAAGTTTTACTTGAAAACAACATAAATATTGTCAGTCTACTGTCAGCCCTTTTCAAACACATCAGTCTTCTATCTTAACTTAGCTTTCAGCCTAATATGACTCACTTTGTTATTTAGTTAATTCTGCGTTCTTTTCATGTGGCGTTTCTGTTATTCTGTCCACCTCCTGTTGGATATGGTTTGTGAGTTTCTGAGTATTTATGAGATAGAGATGTGATGACAAGTTATTTATTTTGATGTGGTTGAAATTGAGGGGGAGGGGCTGCGATTGGTTGCGTAACTTAAATGGGTGGAGCTTCCATTTTTCTTC
This sequence comes from Dicentrarchus labrax, assembly GCF_905237075.1. Classification (NCBI taxonomy): domain Eukaryota; kingdom Metazoa; phylum Chordata; class Actinopteri; family Moronidae; genus Dicentrarchus; species Dicentrarchus labrax. The sequence continues at coordinate 23,860,340 of NW_026136708.1, forward strand.
AAGGGGTCATTACAGCAGGAGGGTGGGGGGTCGGGGGGTGTATGACATGAAGCAGGTAAACAGACGAGTTAAACAAACCCACACAGATTCCCACGTTTCGTATGGTATGTGTGTGTATACAGTATGTGTGTGTGGCAGTTTGACCATATTTGGACGCTCTCAGAATAGATGAGACTATAACAGGTGTGGTGGTCCGGAGTGTGTGTGTGTGTGTGTGTGTGTGTGTGTGTGTGTGTGTGTGTGAGGCGCAGTGGGGGCTGGCTGGCTCACATGGCTAACTTTAACCTCACAGATACAATAACGGTGGCAGCCGGCTTGTTGCAACAGAGCTGAAGATAAACGGCCACTGGACACTCACACACAGACACACACGCACACACACACACACACACACACCCTTGTGTTACTATTCATGGGGTCCCGTCATTGACGTAATGGACCCCTACATCGTCAGCATCCTCAACTATCTGAAGAGCCACCCTAAAATAGAAAATAAAAACCTGTTGGCAGCTGTAAAGCATATTGGTTATAATGCTGTTTCTCTGCAGATCAAACCGGTGAGCCAGCAGCGTTGGTGGTGAAAGCAAAAACATTTTTAAGTTCTCAGAGAATTTGGAATCCGTAGCTTGTGTAGCTAAGAAGGCTCTGCGAAATGTACGCAAAGCGGCAAGAAGGTAAAAAGGCTTTGTGTCTGGGTAATTATTTTAAATTAAAATAAACTTGTGTTACTGAGCTCGAGTTAACCAGTAACAACAATGGTTGCATAATATCCCAGCAGAGGAACCAGATTATTGTCCTTATTTTCAGAGTAAGAGCACGCACACAACTTCTCAATTTAAGAGAAAGTCGTCTGTCCCAGTGTTGGAAATGAAGCAGCACAACTATCTGTTGGTTATGGTTAGATTTTTATGCTAGTTTTAAGAATTCTAGTTTTGAAAAAAAGTATTGCAAAGAGTTGAATGTATCATATGTACATACCTACAATGTAAGAATCCCTTCAGGCCTATAAAAATATTAAATCCTAACAGTAACCCAGAGACACAGGTTGTCTACCCCTGCCCCAGCCCCTTCATCTAACCAGCCTAAACCCAATTCTAACCCTACATAGAAAGTTTTAACCCTCAAACAGCCTGTCTTCCACACAAGTATATATATATATATATATATATATATATATATATATACACAAACACACACAAAAATAAGATTATCCACATGTGAGACGCAGAGCTGAACAGGCACTCACGTCGGTGTTTGAGTGAAATTTGTGTCAGTGCTGAAGAATGGAATTGATTATTTCTCCAAAGTCCAAGTTGGAAATAACCAAAACAACATTTAGCCGGTTTTATTGGCTGAGAGGCCGATGTCAGAAGAAGAGGAAGAGGAAGGGTCACTGAATTTAAATTTAAAGGGTTCATCTCTTTGGGAAACTCTCTTAGAAGGTTGGAGCTCTCCTCGTGGTAAAGACTACAATGTTAATACAAACCACTACATTGAACTGAAACTAAATAAAACCAATCAACCAACTTGGAACCAGATCAAATGAACACCTTTCAGAAGCCAAACCACATTCAAAGTCGTTTCTCTTCTGACCTGCTGAAGCTTGAACCTCATCAAATCTCAAATCTTAATAAATAAATTGGAGGAAGGATAAATTAATATTCTCTCCCTGGATTATTGCCAGAACTCTGAGGATGGAGACGTCGGTGAAAGCAACTGAGGTGTTGGTGCCCCCCCAGCCCAATGTGGCGTCCTCAGGCGAAGGCGAGGAGAAAGCTCCGCCCGCAGCCTGCGGCTCCTCCTCCGACTTCGTCGACCCCATGAAGGAGTTCAGCAGACGGCTGGAGGACATCATCGGCAGCTACGGGTCCGCGGCCAGCGTCCTGGAGAAACAGGTGGGTCAGTCAGGTGACCAAACTCATTCTAACTGCGGGAATGTGCTCGTGAATAAAGTTTCATATTGTTTCTGTATCAGATTGTTGTGGAGGTAGAGACGGACAAGATGAAGAAGGAGGCGAAAGATGACGTTGCAGTTGCCATGGAAACAGGTGAGGATGCAGTAAGAGGGATGCTATCAGCAGGATGCTATTGTTCATATGACTGTTGGTCTGCCACCATGAAAGGGACATTTCTGTCATTAAACATTAAACATCTAAAACGCTGGGGGACGTGTACGAGAGACTGATGTTAAAAAAGTCCCAAAACACTGGAACCTACATTTCCCATAATGCAACTGGATGTAGTCTTCCATTTATTGTGTTGTGTTATACTGAGAGGTCACACAGTCTCAGACTTCAAACGCGTCCTGGAACTACGCGTCCCCCGCACGCACACACACACACACACACACACACACACACACACACACACACACACACACACACACACACACACACACACACTCTGAAAGGAGCCCTGATACCCAGATAATCAGTGTTACTGTCAGTGCTCACTGTGTTAGGGCTGATCTCTGTATCTCTCATTTCTGACAATAGATATTCCTCAGTGGACCTTTAAGTAACATTTGTAGTGCTTCAGCCCTGCTGTGTGCTATCATGAAATGAAAACAATTATAAAATGCTGAAAACACTTCTGTCTCTGTAGTTAGCAGTTATTCACTCAGTTTCTGTTTGAAGTCGCTCTTTTGTCAGTCTATAAGAAAACTAACTTCCTGCTCTTCTTCTTTGTCTGTCTGTGTAGAAGTCTCTCTCATCATGCAGAGTCTGAACAAGCTCTCTTCTCCAGAGGAGAAACTGGAAGATCTGGTCAGGAAATATGCTGAACTGGTGAGATTTAGTTTTTTAGCTGCTGAGACGTTTACAGTGTTTCTGTCTGAACCAACTTTTAGCCAGAATGCAGCAACAACAGGTTCTCACCTTCCACCTGTCTGTCTGTGTGTGTGTGTGTGTGTGTGTGTGTGTGTGTGTGTGTGTGTGTGTGTGTGTGTGTGTGTGTGTGTGTGTATGTGTTTGTGTACAGGCAGCCTTGCGGCGCTCTGATGAGAAGAGGCTGTGTGTCCTGCAGCAGAGGTTGTCCGTCCTGCTGGATGAGCGGCAGCAGCTTCAGGCTGAGAGTCTCAGCAGCCTCACAGCTCGCAGTGAACTTGAGACTCTGTGCCGAGAGCTGCAGAGACACTACAGCGTACTGAGGGTATGTGGGTGCTGGATGTACTGCCGTCTGTACAATTACTGGGAGCAGTACTGATGACTGACGTGGTATTTTACATTCGAAGACATTATAAACTGAAGTAGAAGATAAAGTCAGAGCCACTATTGAGCCTCTTTTACCATCCATCCTTACATCCATTGGTCCCTCTCTGTCCTGTTCCCACCTCCAGGAGGAGACCCTTCAGCGCTGCAAGGAGGATGAGGAGAAGAGGAAGGAGATGACCAGCCACTTCCAGATGATGCTGACAGAAATCCAGGCTCAGATCGAGCAGCACAGCGCCCGAAACGACAAGCTATGCCACGAAAACACCAACCTGACCGACAAACTGGAGAGCCTCATGAACCAGTGCGAGCTGAGGGAGGAGGTAAAGGGGGGGAGGTCAAAGGTCAACGTGTTTATAGATTGTAATAAGACATTAATGAGAGCTACTGGTAGGGCTGTACATAAGACACTTTGAATGCACAGTTGATGTTTGAGATGTCTTTATCAATGTGCACTAGCAGACCTAATTATAAAACTTAATGAAACCTTTGAGCTTTATGTGTCTTTACTGTCACACGTGGTTGCTTTTAGAAAAAACAACAACTTTCAACTGTTTTGATAATTGATAAATAGACTGTGTATGTTTATCGGTTGGTGTTTCATTATGATAAACTTTATCTTTGGACTGTTGGTCGGACAGAACAAGCTATTTAATTAGGGCTGCAAAAAAAATTCTTCCGTGTTCTCAATAAATTGATGAGGTTTTGAGTCAATAAAATGTCAAAAAAAATTTGAAAAATGTCCACTGATGATAACGGAAGACACACATCTCCACCACACATTCTTTATAATGCCCCTAAATTCATCAATGGACCTAAAAGTGTCTTACTTTAGATCTTTCTGCAGATTATTCGATGTCAATGTAGGAAATTGCAGTTTCCACTACAGTGTAGAAATGCTCTGTCACAAGTTCTGCATTTAAAGTAAAAGTATCAAAGGAATAGTATCAAATATACTTTCAAGGGATCCTTCACTTTAAGTATATTTTGATACTATTCCTTTGATACTTTTACTTTTACAATAAAGTTTTATCTTTATCCATAAAATTACATCATAATGTAATCCATTCTAATAATAATCCGAATCTACAGTAAATCTAAGTTACTGAATAAATGTAGTGGAGTAAAAAGTGTTTTTGGTTTTGAGTAAATAAAATGTCAAAAAAAAATGTGAAAAATGTCCACTGATGATAACGAAAGCCCAAGCTGACGTCCTCAAATGTCTCATTTTGTCCACGACCCAAAGAAATTCAGTTTACTGTCAAAGAGGACTGACGAAACCAGAAAATATGAGCAGCTGAAATCAGAGAATTTGGACGTTTTAAAAATAAAAGATTAATTGAATTTAGCAATTAACTTAGATTAATAGTTGACAAATAATCAATTAATCCACTAGTCATTGCAGCTCTAGACTTGGGTTTAAGGATGTTGTGAGGAGTAATTTTTACTAAAACAATGAAACAATTCATCCTTAGAAGAACGTAAGAGTTCAGATTCTTCTTCTCTCTGCAGAGCTTGGAGAATATCAACAAGCGCCGTGACCTGCAGCACAAACTGACTGAAGCCAAACTGCAGCAGGCCAACGTTCTGCTGACCGAAGCCGAGGAGAAACACCAGAGAGAGAAAGAATACGTGAGTTCAGATGTTCACTGAGAACAATTAGACGCTGTGTTTGGATAAAGTGACGTCTGGCAGTGATAGCTGCATGTGATGGCTCTGAGCTGGATGTTAAATGTGATCTCCAGAAGTAAAAAGCTAATGTTAGTGCTAGAAACAACCAACCACGGTCACATGACATGACAAGTTTGAGTAAGAATAGTTTGCAGGAGTGTAAACACAACGAGGCGGTAAAGGCCGACTGGTGAGTAGATCAGTCTCTGTGTGTTAATAACACAGGTGGGGTATTTACTGACGTATTTTATGTTGTAGGACAAAACGTGATAATCTCTTCAGGTTGTGTTAACCACAGACCTTATTTCAAACATCAAACCAAAACACCATTCAGAAAACCCATTGACTTTGTTTGCTAAAATGCTAACTCAGTTCCAGTTTATTCTGCATTAGATTTACATTTTTGGACTTAATTGACGTTTCCTTTTTCTGCTAGTGCCATTTAATGTAATTTAATATTTGTTGTTTTATTTAGTTTTTAATGTATTTTATAAATGTGATTTAAACTTAATAAGTTGTGATCTTGTTAGAATTAGAGCCATGATTTGATTTTAAAGTTTATTTACATCCATGATTGCAAACATTGATTAGATTTTCTTGTCACATCTTTATTGTTGTTTGATACTATTTGTCTCATTCTATCATCAATAACTCATTAGTTACAATAATGTATGAAGGCCACCCAGATTAACTGTGTATTGTCTCTGTCGCCGTAGTTGCTTAGGGAGGCTATTGACAAAACAAAGAAATGCTTCGCTATGAAGGAGCAGGAGCTGGCCATGAAGAAGAAGGTAAAGAAATGTCTGTAATGTGTCTCTGTCTGTTCTCTTCTAACCAGTTACTGGTTCAGGCTGCTGAGTGGAAACTGCAGGCTCAGACATACAGAGAACAGGGGACTGTCATGCAGGCTCAGGTGAATATTCACTGACAAAACTAACATGCTGACAACAAGCAGACAGGCAGCAGCAGGGTTGAGGTGAATGTTAGACTCCTGAGCAACAACGCCACAAAACGCCTGGAAGGAATCTGGAGCATTTTGAGACATTTCATGTATTCAGTTAAACGTACAATCTGTACTTTCTGCCACTAGGGGGTCTCTCACATCCAAACAATAACCAACAATAATATTTGTTGAGGTGGTGAAGCAGCGTGGGATCATGGGAGTTGTTGCAGTCAGCTTCTCCCGGTTAGGATTCCTTCAGTGTTCATGGTTCAGGAGGTTTCTACCGGGAGCCCAATGATCCACAGAGGTCTCCTCCTCTCCAACACAAACAGACCCGCTGATTAAAACCACTAAACACACTGAATAAATAAAATAATGATAAACAGTCAATGTATGACAGCTTCTGGCAGACAACCACAACGCTGACGCAGGCACAAAGGGGATATGACGCCATCGACAGGTGACCAGTGAAACACAAACAAAATATAGAACATAGGTCTAGTGTTCGAGGAAATGTTACAGATTATAGCGTTATGTACTTTCTCAGCCAGATGAACAATGTTAACTGATCAAAAGTTAGCTGAACCAGTAGATACAAACAAATTCAATCTTACATTAGGGCCGAATATCGGTTTACAAATGATCAAGCAGCAATTTTCCTCTATTTCTTTCTGTAAATAAGTTCATTTTTGACGTATGCTGAGTTTAAGGGGAATATTAGGTTGGACTCCCTCATTTGTCATGCAGAATACAAACTTGTACAAGTATGAATGATTAAAGGCCTCCAGTGGTGTGTATGGTTCTGATTAATGACTGGTGCAATTAACAATTCATCACTTGGAGGCCTTGTCATTAAACTGTAGGTTTCCCAAGATTTGGAGCAAAAATCAGGTTTTGGTTATTTAAGCATACAATTATGTGCTTGCAGTGGGCTCTCTTTTACTGCAGGAATAATGGTCTTGTCTTCTTGAACAATGACATTTTCAAGGTTTTCCCTCAAAATGAAGCATTTAATTGCAAGTAAATAAGAGGAGATGGTTGAATTTCAGATTTCACAAAAGTAACATTATCCATTTAGATTCTAGTTATATTATCTGTTTTACACAAGGAATCTGGCCGAGGTAGCAGCCGTACAAAATCTAAAACATTAAACTACAACATTTACAACATGATATCCAAAAATCCACATTTAAACAAACACATCTCGTGTTCAACGTCAATGTAGGAAATTGCAGTTTCCACTACAGTGTAGAAATGCTCTGTCACAAGTTCTGCATTTAAAGTAAAAGTCTCAAAGGAATAGCATCAAAATATACTTTCAAGGGATCCTTCACTTTAAGTATATTTTGATACTATTCCTTTGATACTTTTACTATTACAATAAAGTTTTATCTTTATAAAATTACATCATAATGTCTTCATCCATTTTAATAATAATCCGAATCCGAATATATATATATATATATATATATATATATATTTGTTTGGAACGTACAAAAAGACTAGTAAGTACAAAGTTGTTACTTAGTACGTACATAGGGACCTAACAGGAAAGTAGACGGTAAAACAATCTAGTATTAGTAAAGCACTCATGAGAAAAGGATAGTAATTAAGTTATTACCTAGTCAGTAAATGAAACCATAATGTTTCGTAATGTAAGTACTTAGGTACAACTAGGAAATACCACAGTAGTAGTAGTTCATTGTTCTTCCAATACATGAAATTCTGGTGAATTCAGTATATAAAGGTGAATTACCTTTATATACTGTATACTGCCAGTCCAAAAGTATCCTGTTGATGACGTGTCATAAACACTTGTTGTGTTTTCAGGAATCGATCATAGAAAAGTTTCATGCTCTTAGACGTTTTGATTTATTGAACTTTATATATTATGTTCTTTTCCGGTACTGAATTATCACTTTTTGTGTACTAAACATATAGTAGGGCTGTAAAATAAACCCATTCATATGTTCCTATAGTCCCATATTCTTCCTTTAAAAGGTTGATTTGATCAACTCAAAGTATCATGTTTTTTCACGATACTAAAGTTTTACTTACAAGGAGATGTTAAGCAGGTAAATAGCAGTACAAAAAGGGTTTGTTCGGGTTTAACAGGACTGATTAAGCAGATGTTTCCAGTGAGTATGTAGAAATCCATGTGGAGTGTTGATGCGTTGCCAGAAACCAACCTGATTTTATTATTATGCTCACTGTGCTTCAGTCTGACACTCTTATCTTTCTGTCCGTCCACAGCTGACCCTCTATGCTCAGAAGTTTGACGAGTTTCAGGCAACACTGGCCAAAAGCAACGAAATCTACGTCCGCTTTAAAAAGGAGATGGACAATGTAGGTGGTGACCACTGCACGAAACCTTGTTGGTTGTCAGTGGGACCAGTTTGTGTTTACAGTTCATTGTTTAGGAACTGTTTTAATGATTTTTTGAAAGTGCAGCCCTGTAGTTTTACACTCTTTACCCTTTTAGATGTCAGACAAGATGAAGAAAATGGATAAAGAATCAAATCTGTGGAAGACAAGGTTTGAGAACTGCAACAAGGCTCTGAATGACATGATTGAAGAGGTATGTTGATGATGTTAATGCTTTTGGTTGTACTTCTGAAATCCTGTTATTCCTTTTTGTTGGGTGATAGATTGGTAGGAACCCAGCCCACAATCATAATCTGATCATTCTGTCGCAGATAGTCAGCTGCTGAGCTATTAACCCGCTTGTATACAGCTTTGTACTGAACTTAACAGTTTGAACCAGCAACAGACTGAATGTACTGACGTTACGATGTACGTCATAAACACTGAGTTTAGAAAGAAGGAAAATATAAAAGAAAAATGAACAAATGAGTAGTCATGTTTATTATATCACAAATATATCACAAAGCATGTCTCAAAAGGCTGTAATAAAAACAACAATGATTAACATTTGCAAAAACACAGAATTGTACAGAGATAAACATGCAAACTATTACATGGAAAATTCAGCAAATATAATAAGAACAGTCAATGGGCAGCATTATCAAAGTATATAAAACGTGCATGAGTGAGACAACACAGATATGCAAAGCAAATACAATACATATACGTAACACATACTGTAGATTGAGTATAAATTGGTAAGGTTAAGTGAGGTTGAAGCTGATCTGAAAAGATGAGTTTTGAGTTTACCTTTTAGTCAGCTGAGCTCTTGAATTTGGGAAGGAAGACGAAGACAAACACAGTGATGACAAATCTTTGAACTGAACCAAACAGAATAACTCAAATCAGCAAAGTGATTCATAATTTCAATTATTTGAGGAAAACTACCAGATGTTTTTAAATGGAGGGTATACTTTTTGAAAGTACTTCCTGTTTGCTATTTTTGGAGAGGATTAGAAAATTCCATTACTGTATCTGAAAGCCAAATACCAAACATCTAATTTATGTTTCTAGTTTTTTTCACATAATATCTCACTTTCTTTGTGTCTCATTTGCTCTATTGCTCCTCCTTCTCTTTCAGAGGACTGAGAAAAACAAAGAGTACGAGCTGTTCGTCCTGAAGATTCAGAAGCTGGAGAGGTTGTGTCGTGCCCTGCAGGAGGAGAGAGTAGTCCTCTACAACAAGATCAAGGATGTCCGCCAGGCTAACTTGAACCTTCCATCAAAGGTCCTTGTTGACATCCCTGACACTGAGGATGCTGATAAATCTCCCCTGCTGAACCCTGAGGAGCTGCAGGAGATCCTGGAGGAGGACCCTGTCTTAACGGAGGACATGAACCGTCTTAAGGAGCAGCAGGCTAAGCTGCAAGAGTTTGCTTCCTCCCTGTTTGCCACACCCAGCGACAATGAGGAAGAGGTCAATGATGAAGTGGACCCTAAAGAAGACATGGTGGCTTCTGCGTTTGACCACTTCAAAACCAAAACTCAGGTCAAAGAGGAGGCGGTTTCAGCCCCTGAGCAGGTGGAAAAAGTTAAATCAGAGGCAGCAAAATCGGTTCTCCCACAGCCAGATAAAGTTGAGGAGGTTCCAAAGCCAGCAGTGTCGCCACCAGAAGCTCCAACACCCGTGGAGAACACTTCTGAAATGATACCAGCAGACGCAAAACCGCAGGTTGAGGATAAAGAGGTGCAACCAGCTAAACCAGATGAGGAGATCCAACAGCAACCTTCTGAACCAGTACCAACATCAGAGCCGGAGAAAGTCAAGATCAAGCCACCAACAGACCCAAAACCAGAAGCAACAGAGGCAGAGGTCTTGGTTGAGGTCAAACCAGTGCTCCCAGTGGAAGACGAGGAGGTCCAGGCTGCCTCCTCCAATGCCGACTCCTCTAAGAAGCAAACACCAAAGAAAAAGAAGAAGAGGAACGGAAAGAATGCTAGCTAAAGTTTAAGATGTGCAGAAGGTGTGTGTGTGGTGTTATTTGAGATAGTGCGTGTCTTCGTAGCAGAAATCATACAGTGCTTTAGCTCTTTTTGTAAAAGTTAAAATCTTTCATTTGTCCAAACTGGTGCAGCTGACATGTTGTCACAGTCGCTATCTCAAGATAAGACAAATAAACCGACTGTATTTTACAGTTTGAATGTCTAAATTAACATTTAGTTTGGTCTGAAAGAGGGAATGAAACGTCTTCCTCAAGTGTAACAAAGTCTATGAAATATTTAATGTTAAAAAAAGGCAACGTTTTTGCCTTCAAAATCAAAATGTCAAAAAAAATCCATTGGTTGCATCTATGCTGGTAAAATATCAGTGTCTCCTTTAAAGTATAAGTCACAATGCATTGCAGCAAGTCCAATAAAGTGATTTTTTGACGATTTTACAACTTTTGTGTGTATTTATATTCCATTTTGTTAACTACTTGTCAGAGATTATACATTATAATATAGATTTGAGCAGTTTATACTTGCCTTCAACTACACATTCGTACATCCTGCATCCATTGGGACTGTTAGTTGTGCACATCCTCAGGAATTAACCTTTTTACATGAACCCATGGTTAAACAGCAAGTATATGTCCACCTAAAGCATCAACAATCTTATAACTTTCTTTTATGTACACACGTTTCTTTTACTGCCATAATCCTTAACAGTTCTCTACCTGTGAGGGCATTCATTAACAAATTGTATTCCCTACCTCCAAACCTGGCCTGAACCAAATTCTGACCCTAACCATTAAACTAAGTATTAATCCTGAAAACTGGACAAAATGTCTTTACTCTTCAAGAATGTCCTCACTTCTAAGGTGTAAAACTCAGAATGTTCCTCTCAAAGAAGAAATACAAGAACACACACAGATTGCAGTGTGGGCTGCCTGCAGTGTAATACAATAATACAATGTAAATATAGACACAGAAAGATCAATTATTATTATTAGTAAGACTCCATTTAGAAATTAAGTGTAACACCACCTAGTAAAACAGAATCTCCACAAGCTGGAGTTGTTTCCCTCCGCAGATGAAGGGTTGTACAACCAACAATAGAATGAAGTATCATCTTACAGCCACAAGATGGAGACAGTATTCTTCATATTACATCCTTGTTACATGAAGTGTTCCACTGATTTTCAAAGCATTTAACGCTGTTATACTTTACTATGCTCCTGAATTAGTTTTCTCTTTATCACTGAGCTGCAGAGACCTGAAACATTAACCACAGCAGAGTTTGTGCCTCAGTCACAAGTTTCACTGAAGTTTACTAAATATATGTAACTTCCAACAAACTTCAACAAACCCACAGCCTCTATATTGTCGATTAATAACTTTATGTTGTGTAATTTTCCTAATATTAATATGACAGTTTTATTTGCTATGAATCTAAATATGAGTTGTGATATTTCACTTTGAAAACAGTCAAAATGTAGAGCTAGGAAACAACAGTTGACATAACACCCTCACTTCAAGGTCCATTTAGCGGTTCTAATGCTTTTGATCACACCGCATAATCTCATCAGACGATGTCTACTCAGTTGTTATGTAAATGTAGAAGCTCAAATTTCCATTTTTTTCTTCTAGTCTTCTTGGGACGAGTCCATCTGCTGATGAAGATCATATGATATCATCAAAGGCTCTAGAGCAGCTACTAAATGGACCTTGAGGTGAAATTGTTATATTAAACTGCTGTTTTTAAAGGTCAAGAATGAAGTCTTTTAAGCTGGACAAGCAATCGTCATAATAATCTTTTTTCCTCATGACAACTGGGCAAATTCTATCTGCTGATGATGATCATGTGATACGAGAGAAAGTGCCAGAGCAGCTACTAAATTAACCTTTGTGTGAGAGTCAAATTAAAATCAAAATGTAGTTAACAGGGTTTTTTCTGGAAGAGAACAAAATATTTGCTGTTTGGAAGTGTGGTTCCCTTATACATAATTTATTAAAAACTATCAAACCATCAATTTTCTGACATTTAGTGGAAAGTTTCAGAGTCAGTAAATTCTCTTTTCCACAGCGATTGTGAAAACTTTTGGGCTGAACACTAAAGAATTAACTTTTAAAATGAAAATGACATAATTAGTCTTAAATGTCCAGTGTGTAGCATTTATAACACATTCACAAAAATCTCAAACCCTCTATCAAGATCCAGTGTTTGGTTTGTCCGTTCTGAGCTACTGTAGAAACACCCAAAAATATTTTAAAGATATTTTTATCACAAATTCCTCCTCTCTGTCATCCACACAGGTGGAATTAATTAACAATCTGTTATTTATGATAGCATAATATGTACAATAGATAATAAGCTTACATATTTTACAAAAATAAAAAAGATAGTTTTGAGGCTGAAAGGAGGATGACAGCCCACAGTGACATGATTGGAATATTTTCGTAGATTCAGAGACTAAAAACAAGTTTTAATTTACGGATTCATATAAACTAACTGAGCTATTGAACTAAGTTTTCTCATTTCAATTTAGAGGTTTTTTTTATTCTGGTGACAGCAGCTGTTTGTTGTGCATATCTCTGTTAATAATTATTCATGATCATTTGACAGAGCTCCAAAATACACAATATGTTCCATCCAGTAGTTTGCAGTATTAGTGTGTCACAGCTCTCGTTTTAGCTCGTTGACATTATCTGTTACATTATCGGTTCATTTTCGGGACAAACAGGACAGGATCTGCTGCTAATTCAGGACTGTCCCATATTTTTCGGGAGAAAAGGAAAAAGAGGCGTTTTTCAGAGCAAGAAAAAAAGAAAGTGGATTATTAGAGTGTTGAGAAAAAATAGGAAACAGTTGAGAAGTACAAAGGATTTCTTAAATGTAAGATAAGAACCTAATGGAGAGAGGAAGAGAAGGGGGACCGAGATATGGGAGAGGGGGATTTGATTCGAGGCAGTTTTTTGAAGTGTTTTGACCTTGTGACAGAAGATAAGAGTTGACTTAATGAGCCTGTGTGGATCTATGAGGGATCTGAGCAGAGACCATTACCATGTTATAGGTTAGTTTAGTAATAATCTTGCCCTGAAATTAAGTTCATCATCTTCAACCAACCAGGGCAGCAAATACATATCTATAGTCATTGTAAGTAGTTAGTATAATGCTGGGAAATCGCCCAAAGGGTATTTAGTATGAGATAAATTAGTTTTTATTTCAAAAGGTATTTGTTTTTGGATGATTTAATTGTTGGGTGGAATTTGGGGGTTAGGGTTTGTTAGGGTAAAATTAAGAGAATAATAGCTCAACCCGTAGGAATCTCACATTCTTGTCACCTATTTAACATAAATTACCCAAATTCTTAATCATGTTTAGGTAAACCAAAGGTCAACTTCTGTAGCTCGTCTGAAGTCAGAATATTGAGATACTGTTCAAATCCTGACAATGTAAGGAACCAATGAGCAACTGCAGGTGGAAAATGTATAAAGCTGCCCTGAGTCTTTTACACTCCTGCCTATCTGCAGGAAACATACATGTTTCTCGTGTGCTGGTGATTAAACTTAAGCTGAGCTGCATTTTCACCGCCAAGAGCCTGAAACATGTGGATGTGGGAAATTACACTGACAGACAGAAAGAGAAGACAGGCGTTAATGTTCTACCTTCTAACCTTTCTTTAATCCACTCAGGCATCAAAGTCTTTACTAATACACACACACACACACACACACTCTCTTCTGCTGTTGGAGGCCTTCATTGACAAACCTTCATCCTCTATCCCTGAAAATAACCAGCTTTACTTACCCCACACAGCCAGGAGTTGTCTGAATCCACATGGATTCAGACAATTTTAAGTAGCAACATCCAAACACTTCATTCAAACCGGCAGAAATAAAATAAAATGCACCAAAGCCGTGGTTAGTCCTTCCACTGTTCCAACAATCATTAATTCTGGTTTGAGGCCGAGCATCAGAGAGTCAGTGGGGAGAAACAGCATGTTTAAATTTCTGACTTTATGTCAGTAAATAAAACTTCTTTGAATATGTTGTTGGGAACTGAATTACTGTGCAAATACACAGCTTGTGTGATCTTCATGAACAAAGACTTGAGTTAAACCAACATGTAGACAAGAAAACGGCCCATCTCTGTGATTATTTACACTTCAATCGTGTCTGTGGAGGCTAGGATTTTAGATCTGAAGGGAAGCACTGAATGATATTACAGCAGTGAATCATGAGCTTGTGGATGACTCTCAGTCTCACACTCTTTCCTCAGAGCCCAAAGCTTAACTACAGTTTAGACGTAAACAGACTTTGGGGTATTTCTCTCTCTGACTGCTTCTTTTTGTTTATTAAAATCATTCTGTGTGCGCTGCCGCCTGATACAATCAACTCCAGGCTCTCAAACAGCCTTTTGAAGAAGTGAAAATGTTCCAAAATATCTTCACTTTACGAACCCACCCTCACTATCCAGGTCCAGAACTCTGCAAGAACTCAAAGAGCATCAAATAACATTTCTTCTGTTGTCTCGTTCTGCTTCATTTAGAGAGAGAATTTAGAGAAGCTGTTTTATGTTCTTCTTCCATCCTGCGTGTCCATGGATGAAGGCAGAGCTGTGTGTTGAACGGAAAGATTAGCTCACATCACACACATTCACCTCTGTCAGACTCATGTTTGCGTCTGACGGCTGCAGAGGAAATCCATATCACACCGGGGGAGCTGTGTGTGAACAATGTCTTGTACTTCTATCTTTGTGACGACCAGAATGAGTTTTAAACTGAAAGTGTGGACATGTCTCCTGGAAATCATATATAGTGATATTTACTTCTGATTTGTCTTGATGATTCAGTTTTTAAGAACACAGTTGATGTCAAGACAATGTTCAGTAGCAAAGGTTCTTCCAACGAAAAAGTGTCAAGCTGCTAAACCCGGTCAAGCTCTGGTTGTGGCACGACACCAGTGCCGCCCAGGCCTGAAAGCTTCCTCCTCTCAGTGGTCCAAAGCTCCTGCGGTACCAGTATGAACATCAACACTCCTGATTTTAATCAAATTTGGTTTGTTATAAAGGTGGGAAGGTGATACTGGTTGCTAACCAGAATGAAAGACCAGTAACTGAATTAATTCCTACAAGTATCCAGTATCAGTACAATTTCTCACGTTTATAACAAACCAGACTTCATGAAAATGGGTTCAGATTAAAAGAGTTACAGTGGATTTTGCAGTGAAGTCTGAATCTCTTTGGACCTCTTCAATGCAGATGGCAGCATACAGCAGCAGCCAATGAGATATCTATGTGTCTATATCTACGCTCTGGCGTCCAGGGCAGTACGGCTAAGCTAATAAAGCTAACAGCAACTACATTTGTTAGCAGTTACTTTACTGTCCATGAGGAAACTCTTTAAATCACAAGAGTTGAGGCGGAGCAGTCGAAAGACATTGGAGGGAAAACCAAGAAGTTTCACCAAAATCACTGACATAGTTGGTGACTTGGTGCCGAAAACCAAAAGTTACATGCAAGAACCAGAGTACAGAGGAACCGTTCACCCTGTTACAACACAGTGCTTACATGGTTTTGGTTTAACTCTTGTCATTTCCTTTTTTATTTTGTATTTCTCCTCTTCCTATGTCTTGTTTAAATTCACTTCCTGTCTTCCTTCCTTTCACCTGTGTATTTAGTCTTTATGTTCCCATGTCCCTCTGTCAGTTCATGGCTACTTGTGTTCCCGGTTGATTTGTTCCAGTGTTGCTCTGTTGGATTTTTTACTTTTTGCTTTACCTGGACAAGTACCTGTCTCCCTACCTGTCTACCTACCTGTCTACCTACCTGTCTCCCCCCTGTCTACCTACCTGTCTACCTACCTGTACTTGCATCTGCCTGTAAGAACTATTATATTATATTAAAATCACTGAAGTCATCCTGTTGCCTGTTGCTGTCTTGGGTTTTGGGTCCAATCCTGATTTCCCTTAGTGTAGCATCAAAATTAAATTAAATTCAATTCAATTCAATTTTATTTGTATAGCTCCAATTCATAACAAAAGTTATCTCAGGACACTTTTCAAATAGAGCAGGTCTAGACCGAACTCCTTATAACATTACAGTTAAGCTGTTACTTAAGGTAGAAAAGTTACATAATGTTGCTTTTATTGAGTGGTTAACTGGTGAAACTTCACTACACACTATACATATCTTATTTGGGTTTATATTTTGATGCACATTGAGTCTATGCCTGGAGTAGGAAATGCTATATATATATATTTATAAATTTGACTTGCCTTGCAACTATAGTCCAGATAAGATCTCAGG
This sequence comes from Dicentrarchus labrax, assembly GCF_905237075.1. Taxonomy (NCBI): domain Eukaryota; kingdom Metazoa; phylum Chordata; class Actinopteri; family Moronidae; genus Dicentrarchus; species Dicentrarchus labrax. The sequence goes on from NW_026136708.1 coordinate 23,876,817, forward strand.
TCCGTTTGAGCTGTGGTCCGCTTAATGTTACGTTTCTATTCTTGTGTTTGTGAATCTGGGGTTTCTGTCATTATTGATGCAGTGTGTAATGGCTCTATTGAGCTGCTTACAGTTCAGTGCACAGCCAATGATGTTCGTCAGGACTGATGGAGACACTATCTGCTGGATGCTGCTGCCTATAATGAACACAACTGTGGACAAAGACACACATAAATATATGAGCAGTATGAGGGGCATGTAGCCTAGAAGCAGACTGTGGTTGTTTTTCTTACAATACCAGATTTTATTCTTTGTGAATTGATGATGATTTGGTCGGACGGCTGACTGTGGCTGTAATTTCTGTCTGTCAGACTCTCGGTACAGTGCAGTGTCTGACATGATGCTCAGTCGTGATCTTTTCCACTGTACCATTTTTCCACTTTATATTCTGAAAGAAGTTGCTCATAAATTGTGACAGCATCTGGGAGTCCTCCTCAGTCACAATCCTTTCTTTAGCTACTCGACCTCAGGACTCCTAGCTATTCAACAGGAGTTTGCTCAAGGTGCTAGTTTAGAGATAAAGAGGACATGTATTCACAGCCTGTTCTCATTCTAAGGAGTACATATCCCATACAGAGGAACAAGGTACCCTTTAGTCACACCTGGAAACAATTCATCATACATTGAGTTTGATGTCAACCAAGTTGCCAGACACAAAACAATCCGCACACAATTTACAATTAAACCCATCTGTCACCGGCATTTAAGGGGTATGTACACAGCTGCTCTCTCATGTGTTTTATCAGTGTATGATCTTCACTGCAGACGGGAGTCTCTGTAACAGTGACGGACAGATAGATCTGCATAATATTGACCTGTCTCCTCTATGACGCATAGTCTTCTGAAACCTAAATATTGGCAGTTATGCCTTTAGTGTCAGTTTGAGACGCAGTGGCCTGTCATCTAACTTCTAATCTTCTAACATTACCCATCGACATCAAGTATCGTTGTATAAAGAGCAAGAAAGTCAGAGAAAGGGGTGGAGGGATGGCTCAAACCAACACAGGACTTTCACCCAGGAGAGACCGCTGTTTCATAACTTTTTGCCACAGTAATGACAGTAATTTGTTTTGAATGATTTTTAACAGTACAGTGTTGGACTGCAGATCAGAACATGCTATCATTCTGGTGGGCATGGACAATGTAGTTTGAAGGTTCAAGGTTACTGTATTTGTACCCATGGGTAAATTGGGTTTGCAGTAAAAGACAAGGCATTCCTCATTACAAAAATATAAAAACAAAAAAAAGAAATTCTTACAAATATTTCAGGTTTTCTGAATGTCTGAATGTCCAATCTAAAGCTTGTTCTCGTTTGTGAGAGTCGAGTCAGCTGAATGACTACATCTCTGTGTTGGGAGCTGCTAAGTGTGTGAAATCACTGAGTGTGAATAGTGCTGCAGAAAGAAACATTACCGCTGAGGCACCTTAACTGTGACTTTGAACGCTCTTCATCGGATCAATACTTTACTTCACTGCACCTGCTTGAGGTTTGGGAGGAGCAGCTTTCACACACATTTAAACATCAATGCACCTGTGAATTCATTATTTGCATCAGGACCTTTTGCCTCACCATTTCTTTTACATATTCCCTGTGTTTTGGTCTTTATTAAACTTATAATAGGTAAAGTACTCAGTGTTTGACATTTGATGGCATTAGATGTGTTTGTGTATACCAGATACTGTAAAACATCTCTTTAGCTCCTGTTCCGGTGTTGTACAAAGAAAAAGTGATAGACGTATTTATAAATTAAAAAAAAATTAAAAAATGTGATGTGATATTGAACTTTTCTACAATAAAATAACAGTTTCAAAATCATCTTGCTACACTAACTTGTACTAGGGTGAATGGTGCTTCTGTCATTCCCACTCTGCGCCCCGTCTGCAGTGTTTAACGCTTTACAGCACTAAGTCACACACCACCAACTATGTCACTGATTTTGGTGATTGGACAGTAAAGTAACTGCTGCTAAATTAATTCCTGTTATCTAGTTAGGTTAGCCAGTACTGCCCGGGACTGGTAGCACTGGAGCTTTGGACCACGGGAGAGGAGGAAGTTTTCATGCCTGGGACAGCGAGACGAGTGCTGATGGAGAGCTTGCGCCGGCGACATGCCAGAACTGGATCTTGGCGAGAGGGCAATGTAACCGGGTTCAGCATCTTCTATAGACAGAGCTAATGTCAGAGGTTCAGACACCTCAGAGGACGTTGATGGAGGAAGCTAATATGAGAAAAGGAGACAGTAAATGTGGGACAGGCTATTAGTGGTCAGCTAAAGAGAGCTTGGTAAAATAAGTCTTACTGTTGGACCAGTCAGTAATATTAACTACTTGCTGTGTTTTTAGCAAAGTATCATATGTAATCATAACGAATATAAAGCTGTCTATAATTACCACAGTGGGATTGAAACAAATACCAAATCAAGTGTTGCTTTAAACAATATAAGTAAGAATTAAATAAATGTTATTACATGTAATGGGGATTACAACTGTAACTCTCTTATTTGTAGGTTTGTTTTTTTTTTTGTTTTGTTTTTTTACTTTACATATCATTAGTTCTTCGTTGCCCAGTCTCTGGCACTTGTCATTTTAATAACTCGACAAGATAGCATTATAAACCTCTTTATCCTGTCATTATATAAAGGAATTTTTTCTGCAAACTTGAAACTAGAAGCCACTTTGCATTAATTTCACCATTATTATTCTTCTCTAAGCAGCCCAAACAAACAGCTCAAGGTCCTTTTCCTGCCGCAATGACGACTGAAATTATGTTTGAAGTGAGATATTTCTCTGCCTCATGTTGAGAACTTTTTAGCTTCTAGCACTTTAGTCTGAAAAAACAAAGAACATGCAGCTTCTCAACATTTCATTGTTTCCTTTTAAAGTTACATGAATCATTCTGGGACACAGCTATCTCACACAAAACAGGTTTCTGTTGCAAGTAAATACAGTATGTCCTTCAAACATGCCTGCTCTTACTTTAAATAATATTTTATTGAAACCCACTGAAAAGAAGCAAAACCTCAATCTTTATAAACTTGTTTACAGGACAGTAAGCACAAAAAATCTAATATCGAAATGAGTCCCAAAGCCTCTCCAGAAATGAAATCACTGCCTGTTCTGTCTAAAATAGAGGCTGTTTCTGTTTGAATCTGAGCCAAATTCAATTCAATTTCACTGAAAAGATAAAAACACGATGTCAAATGTGTCCTCCCTCTCTCTCTTTGACTTCATTACACCTGGTTTCTCTCTCTTCCTCCTCTTTTTTCTTGTCATTCTTTCATTCAAACTCTTCCTCCTCTTCAACCCATCGAATGAGTTTCAGTCACTTCTTCCTCTGCAAATGGCTCGTTATCAGCAGCCAGACAACCTGCAAATTGTACCATTGTGTGTGTGTGTGTGTGTGTGTGTGTGTGTGTGTGTGTGTGTGTGTGTGTGTGTGTGTGTGTGGGTGCTGCAGTCCTACTGAGGCGTTTGAAGGACAGTTTTCGGATGGATTTTCCACCAGCAAAGTGCTGAGTGGGCCTATTAGCGGGACAATTTTCTCCTTATTCCAGACTTGTCTTTCATCCCTCCTCCTCCTCCTCCTCCTCCTCCTCCTCCTCCAGCTGCAGCAGATCTACTTTAAACTCTTACCTGAGTGGAGAGATGCAGTAGTACCCCTGAGCAAGGCATTAACCCCCCGCTGACCCAACAGAGATGCTGCAGGTTGTATTATATGCAGAGAAAACTAGAAGTTGCAGCACCAACTCAGCAGATGGAGTTTGAACAGATAAGTGCAGAGAGAAGGAAGAACACATAAACGGAACATTTTCTTCTTCCACCCTCATCCCTACATAGAAACATGTATAAATCAGTCAACAGACAAGGAAGAATTTCTGAAGAGTTTTATTAATTTTGCAAAGTAGTGGTATTGGTAGTTTTTAGTTAGAACTTATTGATAACTCTGTACTTGTATTATTAGATCTTAGTGCTGCATTTGACACCATTGACCATGATATTCTTTTACAGAGACTTGAGCATCAAATTGGCATTAAAGGAACTGCCCTAACCTGGTTTAAGTCATACTTATCAGATCGTTCTCAGTTTGTACATGTTAACGATGAATCCTCCATAAATACTAAAGTTAGTCATGGAGTTCCACAAGGTTCTGTACTTGGACCAATACTATTTACTTTATATATGCTCCCTTTAGGCAACATTATTAGGAATCACTCCATTAACTTTCACTGTTATGCAGATGATACGCAGTTATATCTATCAATCAAACCCAATGAAATTAATCAATTATCTAAATTACAAACATGTCTTAAGGACATAAAATCCTGGATGACCTGCAATTTTCTGATGTTAAACTCAGAAAAAAACGAAATTCTTGTTCTTGGCCCCAAAAACCTTAGAGACTCATTGTCTAAAGATATAGTCACTCTAGATAGCATTAACTTGGCCTCTAGCACCACTGTCAGGAATCTTGGAGTTATCTTTGATCAGGATTTGTCATTTAACTCCCACATAAAGCAGACCTCTAGGACTGCCTTCTTTCATTTACGTAATATTAGAAAAATTAGACACATCCTATCACAGACAGATGCAGAAAAACTAATCCATGCATTTGTTACTTCAAGGCTGGATTACTGCAACTCTTTATTATCAGGTTGCCCCAATAAGTCCATTAAAACGCTCCAATTAATTCAGAACGCTGCAGCACAAGTACTGACAGGAACTAGAAAAAGAGATCACATCTCTCCTGTACTAGCTACTCTGCATTGGCTCCCTGTAAAATGTAGAATTGAATTTAAAATACTCCTCCTCACCTATAAAGCTCTTCATGGTCAGGCCCCTTCATATCTTAAAGAGCTCATAGTACCCTATTACCCCACTAGAACACTACGTTCTCTGAATGCTGGGCTACTTGTGGTTCCTATAGTCTCTAAAAGTAGAACAGGAGCCAGAGCCTTCAGTTACCAAGCTCCTCTCCTGTGGAACCAGCTTCCAGTTGTGGTTCGGGAGGCAGACACCCTCACCACATTCAAGAGTAGGCTTAAGACATTCCTCTTTGATAAAGCTTATAGTTAGGGCTGGATCAGGTGAGTCCTGAACCATCCCTTAGTTATGCTGCTATAGGCCTAGACTATCGGGGGATTTCCCATGGTGCACTGAGCTACTCTCTTCCTCTCTCTTTCTGCACTCATTCATGTCCCTTTAATGCATGTTACTAACTCCACTTCTTCCCCGGAGTTCTTGTGCTTTCTCGTCTTGCAGGTTCTCATGGATCCTGGTGGAGCCTCCTGCCATGGTCCTGCTTGACTGCCATTGCCAATACTGTTGTTGCTGTGCACCTGTCTGTCTGTCTGTCGCTCTCTCTCTCTCTCTCTCTCTCTCTCTCTCTCTCACCCCAACTGGTCGAGACAGACGACCACCCACCTAGAGCCGGAGGATCTGTCCTAGGTTTCTGCCTTTTAACAGGCAGTTTTTCCTTGCCCTTGTCGCCAAGTGCTTGCTCATGGTGGTACTGTTGGGTCTCTGTAATTAATGTTAAAGAGTTCGGTCTAGACCTGCTCTATTTGAAAAGTGTCCTGAGATAACTTCTGTTATGAATTGGCGCTATACAAATAAAATTGAATTGAATTGAATTGAATAACAAAGCAATGTATAAGCCTAACCCCTCTCCTTTCTTTTTTCTCATATGTCCTTGGATCAGTTCCTGTTTTTGATGCCTGTATTTGTGACGGCAGTTGGGCTCTTTTATTATAGTTTTATATTATGTTTTTGTTTTGTAACATTAAACATTCATGCAGTGTTTTTTCCTCCCCTGAAGCAACAGCATTCAGCAGAGGCCGTCTGACAAAGCTCCACCCTTCACCTGACTCACCTGAAACAAACTAGTAAAAGGTTTGTTAGTCTTCATCACTACAGACGACAAAAAAGAAGACATATGATCAGAGTCACCTTCTGACTCTGATTCTGTTTGTGTTTTCAGCTTCACTCAGAGACAAAATGGCAGACCACATTAAGGTCCAGGCCCAACGCACAGAGACGCAGATTAAGGAGCAGTTTAAGAAGCTTCACCAGTTTCTAGAAGAGGAAGAGGAGGCCAGGCTGGCTGCACTGAAGGAGGAAGAGGAGCAGAAGAGTCAGGCTGCGATGGAAAGAGTCCAGCAGCCACAGCTGCCCTCAGGAGCTCTGATAGACGAGGCCAAACACTTGGGCAACCTGACCTTCAACATCTGGAACAAGATGAAGGACATGGTCTCCTACACTCCTGTGATTCTGGACCCAAACACTGCTCATCCAGAACTCATCCTGTCTGAAGATCTGACCTGTGTGGGCAAAGTAAAGGAAGAGCTTCCTGATAATCCAGAGCGGTTTGATAAATGCTGGTCTGTTCTGGGCTCTGAGGGCTTTAACTCAGGGACTCACAGCTGGGATGTCAAGGTTGGAGACAGTACAGGCTGGAGACTGGGTGTGTTAGCAGAGTCTGTCCAGAGGAAGGGAGTCATACAGTCTGGATTATGGAGAATAAAGTTATTTGGAGGTGATAAACCACTGATCTCGTAGTTCAGAAGAAGGTCCAGAGGATCAGAGTGAATCTGGACTGGAACAGAGGAAAGCTGTCGTTCTCTGATCCTGATACTAACACACACATACACACCTTCACACACACTTTCACTGAGAGGATGTTTCCATATATTTGGACTGTGGATAAGGTCCCAGTGAAGATATTACCAGTGAAGGTCAGTGCAGCAGTGAAACAGAGCAGTTAGAGATAAAGAGAATGATTATGAATTGAAACTGTTAAACTGAACCTGCTGCTTGTTATTGATTCTGTTATTCAGTTTGACTTTGGCTTTTTGTTTCTATTGTCGACCTTTTTTACATGTAAACTTATTTCATTTAGTTTCTGATCTTTATGTTTGGTTCATTGAGGGCAGTCAGCTTCCACAAAGTGGTTGCTGCTCTTAATGACTTAACACCATTCGCTTCCAGCTTGCAGGAATGATTCCTATAACCCAGAAATGAGTTCCAGTTCCCTCTTCTCAAAGTCAGTGGATTTTGGTTTGATTCTTGAAACAAGGTCTCTGGCGGTTAACTAGGATTGTAATAGTATATCATAAGACAGTTAAAACCCAATACAAATATGTGAAGACTCAAATCAGTGAGATGAAAAGAGAATCGCTATATACTCAATCTTTATTCAGTCATTATTTGTCTCATTTTGGGCTCCTGGGCACAAGACTTGTCAGATGACTAGTGGAGTGACTACATGTGGTGGATTCCTCATCCATGTGGTTATCAGACACTACTGCAGTGCAAGATGCTTCACAAAGCACATTCACCAGCGCTAAATATTTAATATCAGGATATTTTCTGATAGAAGCGACACCTGTAACAAATCTCCAGCTTACCATTTATATATGTGGTGGATATTCCCACAGCTGACAGACTTTTGGTCCAGAATATCTTGGTTGTTCTACTACAAACGATTTATATCTTCTATATGTTTAATCAAACTGCCAAAAAAACAATAAAAACATTTCTTTAAAAAAATTTACTGTGCCAACTTTGATAATGGTAAACATTTACATCTCAAGTGGACATGTTTGATGACTGTTAATGTCTCCTTCTATATTTGAATAAAGGCATTTATGCAACATTGTGACATGTTGCATATTTCCTGTATGGGGTCTTAATATATGCTGTGGGAATTTGCCCTTTGTGGTCTGGTCTTAGTAAGTACATGTTTCCTTGTGGTTCAGATCTTAGGTCATGTTCTCTGTGTTGAAATGACGAAGCATTTTAGCAACATCTACAGATGACCTAAAGAGAAGGATGACAGAAAACACAATAAAATGTTTGTGAGAGACACAGTAGGAGAAATAGAAAGAAGGAAATATGTATGCCCTTAAGACAGTGGAAAATGTAGACATGAGGGTGTCTTACAATACTAATATGGATCAGTAATGAGAATTAACCTTTATATATTTATCTCTAGACTGGAGCAGGAGCCTCAGTGTTAATTTAAGCTTCTCTGGTTGAATAATGTCACTTTTGTGTTTTGCTTTTGTCTTAAAAAAATAGCTCTTTGGTGTACAGCTTTAAAAAAAAAAATCACATTTGTCTGTGGCCTGGTTTTATTTGAGCAGTACTCGTACCGCGCAGCATGTGCACGTGTCTGTGTGCGTAGGATACTGTGAGATCATGGGAACTGGTGTTGATCATGTGAGCTCGTCACATGATCAAAGGACCTTTTTCCGATTTTCTTTATTCATTTTTTGTTTTATTTATTTATTTGAAGTTTAACCCCTCATTTATTTCATATATACTTCTGTTATTTGTTATTAGATGTACATATTACTTTATTTGTAATGGTTTAAGTTGTTGTGTCACCTTTCTTAAGGAAACAACAAAAAGTATGATTGAAAAAAGAAGTACTCTCACCTTGGGGTTACTCATGCACCAGAAGTATGTGGAAAGATTGTTGTTATTTAGAAAGAAAAATAAAGTATGATTGGACTTTAAAAATACATCTACATATTTGCATTTGAAAATAAAAAGACAAAACTGATGTTGATCTTTTGTTTTTTTTTATAGAACAGAAAGATTGCAGTACATAAACCCCTCACTACAAAGATAAATGCACTTTTGAGAGTTCAGTTCATAAAAAAGTCATATGGTCAGATGAGTCATCCTTCCCCATATTCCTGAGAAGTTGGCGAGTGCATGTGTGGCGTACACCAAGAGAACAGTACAGGCCTGCTCGACCCCTACAGGATGGTGGTGTTGATCCCTCCAGTTTATGTCTTTAAGTCATCCATCTATAAATTTAAACTGACTTTGGTTTTTACATGGCCTGACAAACAACCCGTTCACACATTGGCAATAAAAAGTGATTAACTACATTTTGCAGTAGCTTGCTTGTAGTTCAGCTACATTTATATTTCATATTTGATCCATCTTCTGAAATTTCAAACCGGTAATGATGATACACTTGTGATTGCTGCTTTGAAGCTCGATTCTGTAAACAGTTTTCTAATTCAATTTAACAGCTTTTGATCAATCTATATTGCTTAAATAAGAAATTTCTGGTTGGTCACTGGTTTAAATCCCACCTATTCCGAGTATACTGATAATTTAGTTGGTTGCAGTTACAAATAATAGTGTACTCACTCATACCTACAATTGTGGGCCATAAAATTAAAGGAATGAGTTTTTATTTGAACATTGCCTCTCTGCCAGCACAACGGCTGTTTCTCAGTCCTCACACAGCGACAGCATCATCATGGTAAAACCTGAATCTCAGCCTGAGGAAGAATTACCATGGCACACAAGACGCTGACAAAACCTACGTTTTTACTTGTGCACCATACAGGTACTTTCCCTTTAATGGTGGAGTGTCTTTCTTTAGTCTGTTTATGTATAACCTGTGAAAAAGTGAGTGGCACTGTTAGCTGGCGTTTGGCTTTTTGTATTAGATACTGTTATAATTTAGTATCATATGTAAACTGCATTTTTGTGCAATTTGATAACTTCTTTACAAAGTTTTTTTTTCTAAGTACCTTCAGTTAACCAAACTCGATCTCTCTCTAGCTTTGCTAGGAGTTCAATTTCTTCCAGTGTGAAGATACTGGCAGCATATGGTAGCTTAGCTTATTGCCTGCAGTTATAACCAATCATTTCAAAAGGCAAAAGCAAAGATCAACATCACTTCCTGTGCTTTCATATTCCTGCTTAACACACATATATAGATGTATCCCCAAAGGTTTTATTATGCTTACACATTTTGTTCAGCAAGATAATCTTCACAAATGAACACCACTTTTATGATTTTTGAAGGTAAAGGGACCGGTACTTGTATAGTTTCCTTTCTAGTCTTCTGACCACTCTAAGCACTTTTACACTACGTGTCACATTCACCCTTCCACACACATTCACTCAGTGATGGCAAAGTCCATCGAACAGAAACTAACATTCATACACATTCACACACCGATGCATGGCATCGGGAGCAATTCAACTCAAGGATACTTCAACATGTGGCACCAGGGGCTGGGGATCGAACCCACAACCTTCCAATTTCTGAACGACCCGCTCTGCCTCTGAGCCACAGCCGCCCCTGGCCAGAAGTAAAAAGCTAACTTTAGGCTATAAACAAACTCAACACGGTTGCATGACTTCTATTCAACTTCAAACTTATAATTAAATCTTTAATTAAAATCTACAAGTTGCAAAGTTTGAGTTAGAATACTTTGCAAGAGTATACACACAACAGGGCTATACAGGTGGACTAGACAAATAATGACAAAAAAAACTAAGCAAAATTAAATTTTTCTTCATCAAATCTGTCATATAAAAAATTATATTTCCTTTTATTTGTAAAAGGGAAACTGATACATTGATACAGAAACTGGAGTGAGGAAGCTAAACAAGCAAAGTCAAAAGTACACAGTCAAAATAATAAAAAATGAACAATTTAAAGCGACACAATGTCAAAGAAAAAAGGAAATCAAAAAAGTCACATTCGAGGAAACCACCCCTGCATGAATGTGTTACAACACTACCCAATAGTAATAGTTCCTCAATAGCAACTTCTTCTATGAATTCATATGTGCAGCTGCAGTGACTTTCTCTGTGGTGAAATATTATCATGAATCAAAGGGCTGGGTTGGGCTAGTGATTTGTAATTTAAATCTTATACAGCATATGCATAATAATTAACAGAGAGGGCTCATTATATTTCAGACTTATCCAAAGTCTTTTTGATCCACTTGAGTTGTTTTTGTGAGAGAAAAGAGTACACTCCTGGCTTTTTAATCAGGCCACACTTCTGTCCAAAAGAAGTAACTCCGATTAGCTCTCCATTGCACAACAGTGGCCCTCCTGAATCCCCCTAGAGAGACAATAAATATGTGACACGTTATTTGTAGGCACAGGTAGTCAAGTAGTCCTTTTAGATTACATCATCCTTCATATACAAATCAATATCTTTTTATTCTTATATCAAAATCCAATTCTCCTGAAAAACAAAATGTGACGCATGCTTACATAAGCGTTATAAACTTTATTGCTAGTAGAAAACCACAACTATCACTCATATAGAAACACAACTTTATCAATTGTACAAAAACACTAACACACTAATTTTCTCACTGGAACAAAATCACAACTTTATCACCCTACATTAAACAACCTTAGGACAGAGGACAGTCTGACGACAGCGGTACCGAGGTGAACTTTCCTGATGGACTTAACCAACTCAGTCCGAGGAGCCAAAACTGACAAAACTGTCTCTGCTTCCTGTTTGTGTGGTGATACTTAAGGTGGTACTGTATGTGTACTTACCTCACAGGTATCAGCCACGTTTTTACCATCTGAACCAGCACATATCATGCCACTGGTGATAACAGGGTTAAGGCTGTAATATTCGCCAGTGTTGCACAGCACTCTGTCAATCACAGTCACATTGACAGACCTCAGCACATCAGACATTTTCCGGCCCATGTTGTTTGTTTTCCCCCATCCAGCCACCAGACAGCTGGTGCCAGCTGCTGGGTCTCTGACGGTTTTACCCAAATTGAGACATTTCACCGTCTTGGTCTGTGACACTGGTTTGTCAAGCTGTAATAAAGGAAAATCACTTATTGATGCTGACAGCCTGCCTTTATAGGGTTTGTTAATTCCCAGTGTGTTCAGTTAGTTGCAATCTGAATTTTCACCACTAGATGCCACTTAATCCTACACATTGGTCCTTTGACATGTTAAAGAATATTTAATATTCCATATTGAAGTTATTGGTTTAAGAAAGCACTCTTCTGAAACATTTGCACAATAAAACTCCCATATCAGTCTCCACTACTGGTTACTGCAATGTTACCTTACCTTAATCAGCATGAGGTCATTTGCATAGTTTTCTGCGTCATAGCAGGGATGGCGAACATGGCTCACAACCTCACGGACCTGCCTGGACTCAGTTTCACTTTCTTTGATGGAGTGCACACCCAGCAACACCTCCTTAATGCTGCGACAGCAGGAAACAGAGTTTTATTAAAGGTTAAACTGCTAGGAATGATACAATGATGAGCATTATCACTAGGTCTGTGTATTGGCAAGAATCTCACGATACAGGGCTTACAATTCACTATATTGAGTTTTCTTTACATTTAATTTTAGTAAAAATATAAGAATAAAAAAACAGTTAGGGGTTTAAACAAACAAAAACATAAAGATCTCAAAATACGAGCCGTCGTGTACGGTATTAAAAGGTCTGAGATGTAGCAGGGGGAGGGACCACATAGATCAGTAAAAGTATTCAGTAAAATCTTTAAATCAGTTGTAAAACATGTTGTCATTGTAAAGAGTGAGAGTGATGTGATCATGATGTTACATCAATGGTAAATTGAACTTTTTAGAATTTCTTACTCAGCACAGTGGGCAGCAGTCAGGACCCATGTTGGACTGATCAGTATCCCTCCACAGAGCGGTCTCTGCAGCAGAGCCATGAAAGGCAGTGAGTGAGGCTGCACCTCTTTCCCACCAATAATCTCAGAGCCATCACCTACAACAAAGTACAGTCAATCAATTTAACCAAAAAGGGAGATAAAATAGTCAATAACTCAAAGAACAGGCTGCACCGGCTGCACAGGAGTGAAATATATTGAACATGTTACTCACTTGACTGAACGATGAGGACGATAACAGAGATGAACACAATGAAATCCCTCAGGCACAACATTTCTGTTTCTTTGATGTGAAGTCGAATGCACTGAACCTTGATGCACTCTCTGTCTCTCGTCTTTATGTTAAGGTCAAAGGAAGTGGTCTGACCACAGAAATGCATGAGGCAGCAAGATAGACACAACCATTGCATGAGAAACTGTGTGTGTTACCTTCACATAGAAACCTGTGGTAAATAGGTTGTGTCATTTTCCAGTCATCACAGGCTGATACTCACCAGCTGTTTGTGTACGTGAAGCAGCTCGCGTCAAAGAAAACAGACCTGTGAATATTATATTACATTCCTGCCAATAGATCCTCCTCAGTGGTACACACCGGACATTTAACACTTTCATTTAGTTTTCTTCACAGAAATGAACTGAAGCGCTGATAAAGTCCTTCTGTATAGATTTTATACATACACTAAGTTTTCTTACACTTTTAAAATCAAGAAGCTTTGGCGACCCCTAGTGGTTGGGAACAACTAGTTTACTGATACATAACCCTCAAATTCCACCAGACAGGCCGCAACGCATTCAGCCTCAGAAGCGTCTCTCTGATTCTGATGTATTCGGCCCGGTTCAGCTGTGCTGTTCACTGGGAGCTCCCAGTCTGGCAGAGTCATCTAATGGGGCTACTGTAGTTGCATGGCGAGGGGGCCGTAACGCACATCCAGCGCTATTGGCTACTTTAAACGGCTATCAATAAAATATAAATTTGTACCTTTATTAAACCAGATATGTCAATTTAAAAACAATTCAATCAATCAGAATAGATTTGAAGCGGAGAAACGATATCAGAAAAGAAAATATCGTGATACAATATTTCTGTATTTTCTGTCCTAGCAGGCAACAGCAAATAGCGCTCTGCTTTTTATTTCATGGGGAGTTGACTTTTACTTTCAAAAGGGACACAAACCACAGCCTCCTGGGTGAGAGTCCTGTTTGACTCATCCATCCAGGCTGTTGATCAGTGTGAATAAAGACTATGTTCCGATCTTCAGAGAATCTTCATAGAAATGAATGACATACTGAGATATAGGCCTACTGTGTATAGTTTTTAAATCTTACACCCCTTAAGGCCACGACACACCAACCGGACGGCCGACCGTCAGCAGAAAAGCAGTCAGACTGATCAGTCGGCTCCCATCTCCCCGAGTCGGTCAAAAAAGTGCCTCCGAAACACACCAAAACGACGCCAACTGGAGCGTACGTTCTGCGCGTGCACGAGGCGTAATACGTCCCCATAACAGCAGGCGGCGCTAATCTGTGTTGTGTTGTGTTGAAATGACGGATCACTCTAGACCTAGTAAACACAGAGCACGCTGTCGTCAGTCATTGTTTTCATCAGAGAGTGTTGATGGTAGTCAAGAAGGATCGTTGTTGTCATTACTCCCTGAACGGATAATACGATGGCTAATAATAACAAGATACTGGCATTGGCGTAGTATGTTTATCATCGTCACTTCCGGTTCTCTCGTGCACTCGTCACTGATTCGCTAGTCAAGGGCTAGCACTCCACCAATCAGATTGGTCATTGAGGCCGACGGCCACTGGCCAATTCCACATGTCGAATCAGCCAAAATGAACGCCGACGCCGACACCGACTGACGACAGCACGGGACACACCGGACCGATTTGAGCCACCGACCTCGCCCGACTGTCCGACGACGGCCGATAATCGGGTTGGTGTGTCCGGGCCTTAAAAATCAAGAAGGCCTTGTGACCCCCAAAGTAGTCTTGGCGACCCCTAGAAAGGGTCCTGACCCTCAGGTTGGGAACCTCTGCACTGAAGGGTACCTTGTGTGTCTGTATGAGACACAGAGGGGAGCCGCGAGATAGTTTCAGTGATATTATTGAGTCTACTCACCGATACCATGAACTTCCATTAAGGTGGACAACCAGTGTTTTTATATTTTTACAAGACGAAAGAGAGTTTTTTCCCTGGAGGATGATAACGATCTCTGCCACAGTGATGAAACATTCAGCTTCAGAGAGCACGAACACCTCCTCTTCTTCACACACACACACACACACACACACACACACTCACTCACTCACACACACACACGCTCATACAGACATAATGACCCATATCATAAATATAATAATCCAATCATGTCCATGCGCCTGCATAGTCTTTACGTCTGTATTCTGTGCGGTGAACCTAGACCTTCACCGCTGATGAAAACACCATCATCATCGTGGAAACACCTCTGTCAGCACACACACACACACACACACACACACACACACACACACACACACACACACAAAGAACACAACAACAAATATCCTACTGAGAGATTTCTTTATAAAAAATGAGATTTGAGTTGACTTTGCATTGAACATGCAAACTGAAGAGCAGATGGTTCCTTTCACTTCACCACACACACATTTTCTTTTTCTTCTCAGGAACAAACCAGACTCAACAACGGGCAAATAAATAAAAACATAATTTTATAAGTAATAAAAACCAACCAGGGAATTATTGTTTCTCAGCTCGTATTGGGCTGGAAGTTTCACCCTGGAGAGGATTTAACTGTATTTGTGAGGACCAAGGAGAGTTAATGCTATAAAGGTTATAATTAGGTAAAAGCACCAGAACCAACATTTATGTGTCGGGGATTTGGAAGTAAATTCATTTTGGATCCATTTGTTAAATTTTATGGTGTTAGGCTCTTATATATCCACTATAAAAACTATATAATGATTATATTATTATTATTAGTGATTTTATGCTCTCTCGTGATGGTAGAGTTAAACTGAATACATTTTCGATATTTAGGTTAATCGCAGTCAACACTCAGCAACTGACAGAAACATGGAATCTGTGTGAATGTTGAAGTTATTTATTTACACTCGTGTTAAATACCTACCTCCATACTCCGTCTTAGCAGTGTACAACCTCTAGAGAAAGGTCATTATCTTTCTGCTACGGGGCAAAAAACATTTGTTGTCTGATTGTTTTTATTTCTTTAAAGGAACGAGTCGCCTCCTAAAAAGACACAAGCTCCTGAAAACATGACGGGGGAGGTCTAAAATATTGACAATATGCTTTGTTTGCATTTCTATTTTTCTATATCTTCATTGTCATGGATTATACATAAACTTTGTGCATGTGGGTTTTATCACTAATTCACTTCAGTTCATCAGTTTGGTTTTAATTAGTTACCTGAACATATAAAAAGTCTTAAAGCTGAGAAACAGAAACAGCAGTAAAAATGTGAAAAAGGATAAAAAACAGAAATAATTAGGGTTAGGGGTATGCTGTGGTTGAGGTGAGGGATTAGGATTGTGCTGAATTAGAGGTTCTGGCACCTTTTTGGACCAATTCAGGCATTCAGAAGAAGACTCCCACGTATGTACACAAACTGAGCTTTGCTGCGTCGGTATTTAATAATAATTAAATGTATAAACTGAACTGTGTGGGCCACCGTGAGATCGGTGAGATCATCAACTGGAAAATCAATGCGATACACTGCGTTTGTCTTCCACTTTAATGAGTAACGAGTCTATTTAAATATCAGTAATTGTGTTATTTCATTTGAAAATGTAACTAGTTACATTACTAGTTACATACTACTTAAATAGTGGAATTACAGTAAGACGTATTTGTAAGAAAAAACTGGTCCAAAGTTAATTTCTTGTCCCTCATTAGTGATACAGCTCGGTAATTGTGGATCGTTTACTTCCACCTAAACCTTAGACCAGTTTATAGTCCACTACCTGTTTCTAGTCTGGGTTCCAGTGAGGATTGTTAACAAAGGTCCTCACAAGAACAGTACAAAGAGTGTGTGTGGTTCTCGTTGAGGAACTGACCTCACTGACCTCGTCAATGACGAGCTGTCAATGTGACTGACTGCTTCTTAGAAACCATTAGCACATTAGCACATTAGCGTCCCTGCAGGTCTCAGTGTCACTCCAAAGAGACTGTAAATTCATAAAAAGCAAATAAAAAAGCATAAAGGAACACTGCAACATTATTCCTCTGAATGGTACTCTTTAAAAAAAGGTTCCTATAAACTGCCATCACTCAGAAATGATGCATTTTATTTCTGCACAGCCTGGCAGAAATCTGTGAAATGAGCATTTACAGCACTGTGACATGAAAAATAGATTCATCCATACAGAACGAACAGATCAATGCTGCTGATTCTGTGAATTCTGTGAGTGTGCAGAGACAACGTACCTGTAATATATTTATGGTTTTAGAGATTAGCTTTATTTTGGTCAACAAATACATGAAAACGTCTTGTAGAAACTTGATTTTTCATGCACAACACACATTTCATCTCTTTTTAAAGCCAGCTGCTCATTTCACAAAGTTTCCTGACACCAGGCCGTTTATTTGCCTTCAACATGTCGCTGTGTCCATCTTCAGAACTGATAACTGCTTTCCAAAGTGTCACTGCAAATCATTTCAGTTTGTATACGGTACATTCACTGGAGCTCCAATTAGTTTTACAGACAGAAAACAACTTATAGACATCAACACAGGTAATTCTGAACTTCTTCCGCACACAGTCTCACCGTAATTTCTAGGAAGAGTCCTGGAAAGAACTGCGTAATTCCGCTTTATATCTATTTAAACCCATCTGATTATTGGAGACTTTATTCTCTACATTTGTTGAACCGTATGCTTGCCTTTAGACAAATTCTACATTTCTGACCCGCTGATTAAAAGAGCTTATGGCAGCAGTTCATTGGAATTAATTAACTGGAAGAGTATTAACTGAAAACTCCATGCTCCCTGTAATTGGTACTAAATTAAACGCTTCTTCTTCTCCAGGAAACATTATAGGAAATTATCAGGAAGTTGTGGATGTGAAATAAGGCTAAATGCTTATTTTCTCTGTTTTATGGAAACAACACGGTCTCACTTCCAATCAGAATCTGAAGCTGTAGGTTTCCCTCTGGACTCTATTAATAATAAATATATAATTAAAATGAATAGATCGATAGATACTTTATTTATCCTGAGGGAAATTCAAGATGTAATGAAAAATGTATAGGAATCAGCAGCCTGTACTACAGGAGGAGACATTTTTGGCTGCAAAACACACTTGAGCCTTATAATGCTAATTTATTGCCACAGATTCAGCAGAATTTTCTTTTTTTAGATTTGGAATCCATAGCTGGCCTACCAAGGGAGACTCAAGACTGTAGTAGCTATGCATTTATACAACTGGAGAATGTAAGAATCAACAATGATGAAAAAATACTTATTTATTTAGGCTACGTATCATTTTTTTTATGGTGCTTTACAATGTGGTTTGGCTCTGTGATCTGCAAATCCCACCGAGAGCGTTTCAGAGCGTCTTCCTGCCCGACATTGTTGACTTGTAAATTTTGTCCTTGAAAAGGAAACAAACGGTGTGTTTCTCTGCTTCAAATCTCCTCTGACTGACTTGATGTAGCATGAAATTTGATCCGGAGTCTGCACGCAGTATTTTTTTGTGAAAATTGCCAAGATTCTTTCTACGTGTTTCTAATGAGATCTGATCTGTGCTGCTTGACACGAGTGGGTGGCAGCTTCCATCAAAAACAGAGCAGCCGTATTCTACAAGGAGCAGAGCAGTAAGATGCTTCTGGTGGTCTCTCGAGCATTGTATAGATCTTTTCTGCCGACCGCAGTGGAGCCAGAATGCGTTGGTTGTGCCCGGTGGAATTTGGGACTAAAGATCCACAAGTGGCTCCAGAGCTGCAGCTTGCAGACCCCTGAGTTAGACTTTCAAAATAAAGCTTGCATGCACATTGCCAAATGGTCGCAGTTTGTTTAAGTTTAGTTTTTCTACTTGGTTCATTTTAGGAAAAAATCCTAACTTCAGTAAGTTAACTTACACAAGTTACATCTTGAATCACATTTACAAAAAGTCCAAAAGGCAGGAATTAAAGTAACTCAGTTTTACAGGTTTGGTAAATATTTGTGTTTTCCCTTCCTACAATGTCCAAAACCTTGACAATAACACATCACATATCAGTTCATCTTGGTGGTGCCCACTGACTCATTAACACCTGACACACCAAACAAATCACATCATGCTTTAACAACTATATTTATCTTTTTAGTAAATCTTCAGAATAACGTCTGAACCGGGCTGCTCAAACAGCACACACCCTGTCTGCTGCAGCTCGAGGGGACATCAGATCTTTTACACCGATAAATGAAGTTTGGGGACTGTGAGAAGAAAAATCAATATTAATCAATATCACCGGTTGACAGCTTTTTCTCTCCAAACTCTTCAAGCAGCCTGTAGCTTTTTTCTTTATTTGAGGGAGAGGAGATTAATGTTTCCGGCATAGAGTTAAACACAGAAATCTGGAGGTTGAAGACACAAGATCGAGCTTGGAGCTGAAATGTTCAATATACGGTCCAAACCACAGAACTTTTACTCTGACTGGATGTTAGAGGATGGCAAGCAATCAGGGCTCAGACGTCACAGACCATCAAACAGGGTATTTATCAAAAATTGTCAGTGCTCAGCAAGTTTCTGTTGCTATTTCTCGATTTAAAATCATTTTAAAACCTTCATTTAACTCCTTTTGTCACTGATCATTGCAGCCTGAAGAGCCACACTCAGAAGGATATGACGTGCATTAGGTTTGGGTACACAGAATAAAAATTAAATAGATTTTTTAAAATTATCTTTTGAAAAATTTTAGTCTTTTGACCTATTGTCACTTATTATCCTGATTTGTATGGATGAATTTTGCAGTGCCACTGTGTGACCATAGCTTTATTAGCGCCACAACTGCAGTGTCAGGAAGGAAACAGGAACAAACAAATAATATATCACTGATGTATGAGCACAATTGAAACACAACATGATGCCACATTATTATTTTTGACTCAATTTCCCCTTGATACGTTATTTCTGTCTATAAACAGTAAACAAGTGACTGGACCTGCAGGGTTCGAGAGAGGCAAACAAACAATCATACTCAGACTCAAACAAACAAACCCAGTGTGACAGAGCCATAGTTAACGTTTTGTGGTCGGTGCATGCTTTTACAAGTGATCTGATGCACATGTAAAGGTTCCCTCCAGTCAATCAGAAACAAAAATTCACCCAGGTTTCATACAACAAAACAGAAACATGTCTGCACAAGATGCACTCTTTTTTCACAAGACCTGCTTTTGTTTGGCTAGCTGGCTAATCGGTGGGGACGCAAACCAAATCATGCTACACCATGGCTAGCCTGGCCTCCGCTGCACGCCACCGAGCTTTACGAGCTGAGAGGCAGAATTTATCACCGACAGGCAGCTTCTCCCAAAACTCTCCACTTTTCTCCACCAGGAACTTCTTCTTTATCCTCATAAACACAGAGAAAGACTTTGTGTCTCTTGCTTTTAGTAAAGCTTTGTATTTAAAGCCTTGTGTGATAAAATTGAACTTTTAGCACAAAGCTTTCACTGAGGTATCGCAGCAACAGGAGCAAACATGTTTCCAACAAGCATCTGTTCACTGCTAACCAAAGAGGTTCCCGGTGGACGCAGAGCTGTAGTCTGTCGTTTTTTTAATTCTGCCCGTCTCTGGTTTCTTTAAACTTTTTTATCCTCTAATTCGTTCCCAGTTTGATTTTTATAGTCTGTCCAGGTCTCTGTCCCACCCTTACGGACTCTGCTGCTCCATGTTATCAATCAAAGGCTCTTTCTTCATGAACTGCAGATGTCTGATGGACCTCCACACCCCGACATAGCTGTCACTAACAGACTGACTGGAGGTGGTGTTCTCCTTCTGGAGGTGCTCTCTCTGCATCTCCAGCACCTCTTTTTCCGTCATGACACAAGAATTCACACCCGCCTCTCCTGTCCACACCTCTCCGTTTGCCAAACTGGCCGGTGCCTCCGCCTCCTGCCCGTCTCTGCTCAACACTCCCTCTATTTCCGGATTTCCCGGATCAGATCCAGTGCCATCCACAGGTCCGTCGCCATTCAGTGGTGGTTTCTCTTGATACGGCTCGCCAGGTAGCTCACCATCCTTCCCAGCCTCCTCCAGGTCCTCGTACAAGCTCTTCTTCTTCGTCTCGAAGTATTTGACCACGCAGTAGATGATGGAGCCAACGGTGTTGACCACCACGCCGCCGATGAACAGCCCGGTTGGTGCAACATCACTGAACGCCAGCATGCCGACGGTGATGGTGGCAATGCTCTTGACCACACCAACAAAGCTGGTGGTGACGGCGGAGTTGATGTAGGTGCAGTGGAGCGTGGTGAAGTTCATAGCACAGCCGATGAAGACGCAGAAGACGAAGATGACAGTGATGTGGGGGTCCTTCCAGCCCTCGTACGACCACATGTTGATGGTGTCCAAGGAGATGATCGAGCACACCAGGAGGACCTGGGAGAGCAGCAAAGAGGAAAGAAGAGACAAAGAGAGAAAAAGAAGCTCAATATAAAAACAAGAGAAAGGAAAGTGAAAGACGAGAGTGCAGATTGGGAAAAAAAACGACGACTCGAGACAAAACAAATTACGACAAAAGATTAAAGAATAAAGTGAAAAACTAATAAAAGAGGCAGACACAAAAACAGCACAGGCAGAAAAAGAAAGAGCAAAAAAAGCAGGTAGAAAGAGAAATGAATGTATGTATAGAAAAACAGGAAAAGGATGAGAGAAAAATAATGGAAGAATGTGAAATTGAGAGATATAATATGAAATAAAAAACAATGAGAAGTAGACAGTAAAAGAGGAGAGGAGATAGAGGAAGCAGAAAAGAGAAACGAAGATAAAACAATAATAAAAAGGGGCTGAAATAAAACAGGAAAAAGATATAAAGAAGAAGCAAGCTATAGAGACAGAAACATAGAAACTAAAAAGTGAATAAAGGAAAAAAGTGAGGACAGAAAGACAATGAGAGCGATAGAAAGGTAAAGAAAGCAACTAAAAGCAGAAAAAGAAGATTAGAGTCAGAAACAGAATAAGAAAGAGATAAAAAGTAAAGTCAAAGAAAGAGAAACAAACAAAAGGAAGTGGGAGAAAAGGACAAGTGAAACTGAAGAAAGATGGAGAGAAGAAATAAGAAAAGAGAAAGATGAGCTAAATGGAAATCTAAAAATGATAGAAGTGACAATTCTCAGTGGGAATCAACCCCGACCCTCTGCAGTGTCCCGTACCGGAGAGGCCATGACGGCGATGGCGTACTGTGCCGTGAGCGGCCCGTATTCACTGTCCAGACTGGTTTTCTGGATCACGACCAGGTAAGAGGCATGGATGATGACCGCCAACACGCCAGTGACGTAACCGAAAGGATCACCGGTGAGATCGCCAGCACCTGGGGAGGAAATCAACCAAGATTCAAACAAGAAAAATAAGGTTGACTGGTTTTCGTACATATCTGCTTCAGACCCTAACCCTGCTTGGATGTTATAGTAGTCAGTGAGCTATAAGCTAACTCCACAGTGTCTCCGTCTCACGCTGGATGTCATTCACATTCAATAACAACAACATGAAACACATACAAACATTGTGCGTCGACTAATAGGATCATGGTTTCATATGTGTGAAGGTTTTAATCTCTCATGGTGTTCCGACACCAATTTGGTCAAACAGTCTAGTTTCTCACTGTCTTAGCTTTCCTATTATAACTCATCTTCTAAAACACGGCTGTCTGTTTTCATTTAATTTAGGTGTCAGCTGTGCAGTGCATTTCACTGTTGCTGGTAGTTTTATAGCTGCTTTAATTTCCTTAATTCACGACTGACATTACATCATGGTTCTCTGATTGTGATGGAAAGGCATGCTCTGATCATTTTGCATTGGGGCCCGGTGTTGACTCGTTTTCTCCCTGTGTCAGTTCGCAGTACATCTCCACACAGTTTCAAACCGTCTGATGTCCCAGCAAACCTTACAGCTAACTGACTTATAGCATCCTGGTCCTCCTGTTTTGAGAGCTTCTGTCAACTGGCACTCCTCCTGCAGTTTCCTCAGAAAGGAAGCGCAAGCTTCCGGCTTTCACGTAGCTGATTAGGCCAGATAATATTTAACTGATTGAGATGTTAAAAATAACCTGCACAGTCACTTTCATTAAAAAAACAACACATTTTCTCTCCTCTGGACCGTCCCGGTGCAGGACCTTTGACATGCCGGCTGGACTTGAAGAGCGTTATCCTGCTTTTTCCTCATCTGAATACCCTGAATCAGGTGACTGAGGTCTTAGGACAGACACAAATTTATGATTTTTAATTTTTGGCTGCATGAATAAAATGTACGTAATTTAGTGAGAGTTAGGAAGAGACAACAGAGTGTTAATAAAAACTTTAAGGTGAACGGTTATAAACAAGGTTAAAAGAAACAAATGTTGACCGAGAACCATATAAGGTTTTGTAATCGTATAATGTCACACTTTTACATGACAAAATCATCTAAGGAGATAATGATGCATTTTAAAGCCACTATTTGAAGAAATATTTACTTATAATCCACTTTCCATGCAACATTATGACGTTTCCTCACTTGATTAATCCACGAAAGACGTCTGGAAGATGCAAATATTCGATTTTTCACAGGAGAAAATGTGATTATCACCGAGATTAAACCCTGAATGATGAATCTGTCCATTAGATTCATATTCTGCACATTTCACACTTCATGTTTGGACCCCCCTCCTGCCAGAGAGACACTGAGAGCGGTAGCGGTGGAGATTGATTCAGGAAATGAATTATCTGTAGGTTTTTTTGTTTATGACTTCAGGATCATTAAGTGTAATGGAAGAGGGGAAATTTACTGCAGGGAGAGACGATTAAAGGATCTTTACAGGACCAGAACTTCATGCAACGGTTAAACAGCTTCACATATGAGGAAAAAGTTGTTTATCTGCGATAGTTTTAAAAAAATATATAGAAAAGATTCTGTTTTCTTTTGCTTAGTTAAAAGAAGTTGAAGAGACAATGACATTAGAAGGAAGAGAGGGATCAAGAAATGGATGGAAAAAGTTAACATTGAATAATTTTTAAACTGCTTTATTCAGTGTGTTTAGTGGTTTTAATCAGCGGGTCTGTTTGTGTTGGAGAGGAGGAGACCTCTGTGGATCATTGGGCTCCCGGTAGAAACCTCCTGAACCATGAACACTGAAGGAATCCTAACCGGGAGAAGCTGACTGCAATGACGGCACCTCATCAAACTTCATATTTTGTTATTGTTTTGATGTAAGAGACCCCCTAGTGGAAAATACTGGTCCACGGCCTGATGTGTATGATTTTGGGCCGCTACTAGCATAACAAACCCAAATCTCTGGTTCTGCAGACAGACTGTAATGAGAGTTGTGTGTTTACCAGCCAGCGCGGCTCCAGCGGTGGTGATGATGACGGCGGTCACCACGCCGACGGACGGCACACCGTTCCTCAGCACACACACGCCGATGCTAAGTGTGAAGAGCGGCAGGCAGCGCTTGAACACGACGTACATGGGCAGGCTGAGGCCGCGCAGAGACCACAGAGTGAGAGTGGACTGCAGCGTGGAGAGGATGCACACTGATCCAAACTCCTGCACACAGACGGACAGAAACACACATTTAGTGACATTGACTTCCTGGAGGATTAAACTCAGTGGACTTTGTGGCTGACAGATTTTTGTTTAGAAATGAGAAAACGAAAATCAGAAAACAAACTTGTTTTTAAATTTTTTGTTTTGAAAATATAAAAAAAGAAAATTAAAAAAACGACCTATTATATGACTTTATTTAATGTACTTATAAATGGAAATCGGGAATTAAAATGAGATTTCCACACACGTTTTTTAATTCCCGGTTTATATTTATAAGTACATCAAATCAAGTCAGGTAACAGGTCGTATTTCCATTTTCCATTTTGTTTTGTTCCCCTTATTATAAATGGTAGTCGGGAAACAAATTGTTTCCCAATTATGGTTTTCTCATTTTAAAACAAAAATCTGTTGGCCATAAAGTACACTGATCAATCAACCTGACCTTAACCACAGTGTCTACATCGCAGTTCAACACATAACACATAAAATAAGTCTTGACTCTAAGAGTTACTGATTCACCTTGTGGGGACCACTATGAGATCAGTCCCCATAACGTGACTGTGTTAAGTCCCCACAATGTATGTTACATAGACACACTTTTTAATGCTTATTTTAAATACAATGGCAATTAGAGCAAATTTGTTTTGCCATTATTTTGGTCACAAACTAAAGTACGGTAATACTAAATTCAGATTTTCAGATTTTGAAAATAAAAATGATTTGCAGTTTTTAAGAGTTAAATTTAGTTCAGTTTAATTATTGTTGTTTTATTAGTCTGTTTTCTGCCTCTTTAGAAACTTAATTTTCACTGTGGTTATTCATGATTAATTGTGTAAATCTGCTCAGCTGTGCATTTAAAAATTTAATCTGATACCGTGAAAAAAAAACTAGAAACAAGATTTAAAAATATATATCAATAAGAAATATTGATCTAAACTTATTCTATAAGACAACAAAGAAAAATGGAAACCATTTTAACCCTTGTGCTCTCCTCAAATGTATTACCCTCTGGACACCTTTGTGTCAAAAATGTACATGCACAAAAAAAACTGCTATTAAATCATCATACATCAATATTCTTTTCAGCTTTTTTTTTCATAAATCTCTAAAAAACTACCAAACATTAAATCATTTTTAGGATTTTAACCCTTTAAATGGCAGGTTAATTATTTGAATTATTTCATTATTATTACAAAAAAGCACAAAAGATTAATTATTTTCCATATAATAAACAGTAGGGGAATAAGGCTTTGGTGGTGATTAGAGTCTTGGAAGTTTAGCAACAAAAATGTATTTGATTGCATTCGTATTTTTTATGTAGTGCCAGATACTCCCTCTGGACACCTTTGTGGCTAAAAATGACTCATTGAGTTACATTAAAACCACATTTTTAACCACCTTGATTTTGCATGCCCCAAAGGTGATCTTTTAAATGTGTGCTACTAACGTGACGACTACGATAATCGTTTCCACCATTTCTTCTGATACAACTTCGCTGATAAGATTTATGTAGAAATACGTGAAATTTTTCAACTTGCGTAGAAGACCCAAATGGGAATTTGCTTCATTAGAGTCTTCCGTGGTATGCGTCTGTTTCGCTTCTTTATATTGACTTTGCATGTAAAGTACTCTTACAAATAATTTTATTCACCTTGGTGGGAACGCAGCATAAGTGTCAACTGAGAGCTGCCTTTTATAACGGCGAACAAACGTTGAAACGTTTTACAGAATTCAACATACTCGACATATAAAAGATGGACGTCTCCACCTTCTCCCACTGTACAAAAATTAGGCCAGAATATCATCTGTCTCTATTCAGAGCCAGAGTCTGTGCAGGAGTGATCGGGGTCGGCGTTGGAGCCACGGTATCGAGGTCCCGCCCATACAGCCGTCCGACTGAGTGGTGAGCAGGGCTCAGCTGTCAATCATAACGTGAAACCCCCTTTTTATATCTTCAAATAACTAATTAAAACCAAACTGATGAAAAATGAACAAACATCAGCGTGATAACGACCTAAAATATAGAGAGAGTCTATACTGCAGTCAGCCACCAGGGGGAGATAGAGAGAGAGAGTCTATACTGCAGTCAGCCACCAGGGGGAGATAGAGAGAGAGTGTCTATACTGCAGTCAGCCACCAGGGGGAGATAGAGAGAGAGTCTATACTGCAGTCAGCCACCAGGGGGAGATAGAGAGAGAGAGTCTATACTGCAGTCAGCCACCAGGGGAGATAGAGAGAGAGTGTCTATACTGCAGTCAGCCACCAGGGGGAGATAGAGAGAGAGAGTCTATACTGCAGTCAGCCACCAGGGGGAGATAGAGAGAGAGTCTATACTGCAGTCAGCCACCAGGGGGAGATGAGAGAGAGAGTCTATACTGCAGTCAGCCACCAGGGGAGATGAGAGAGAGAGTCTATACTGCAGTCAGCCACCAGGGGAGATAGAGAGAGTCTATACTGCAGTCAGCCACCAGGGGTAGAGAGAGAGTCTATACTGCAGTCAGCCACCAGGGGGAGATAGAGAGAGAGAGTCTATACTGCAGTCAGCCACCAGGGGGAGATAGAGAGAGAGAGTCTATACTGCAGTCAGCCACCAGGGGGAGATAGAGAGAGAGTCTATACTGCAGTCAGCCACCAGGGGGAGATAGAGAGAGAGTCTATACTGCAGTCAGCCACCAGGGGGAGATAGAGAGAGAGAGAGTCTATACTGCAGTCAGCCACCAGGGGAAGATAGAGAGAAAGAGAGTCTATACTGCAGTCAGCCACCAGGGGGAGATAGAGAGAAAGAGAGTCTATACTGCAGTCAGCCACCAGGGGGAGACAGAAATGGAGTCTATACTGCAGTCAGCCACCAGGGGGGTAGAGAGAGAGAGAGTCTATACTGCAGTCAGCCACCAGGGGGAGATAGAGTTTATTTTTTATGTATTTATTTTAGTGTAAAAAGAGAAAAACAGATTAAATCTTGTGTAAAACAACATTGAAGCAGCTGAAATAGAAGACTGATAGAATTGTTTTAATAATGTTGCAGATGAAACACATTAAACTGAGAATCATTATGAATCTTTGCTAAAACGAGACTTTTTCAGGTGTTTTTGAATAAAGATAATGAAGATATTGATTGCAGTGATGGAAATGTTCCAGAGAGGTGTTCCTCTGTATTTCTCTGATTATTGATTAAGGGAAGTCCGACAATACTGAACCAGCTGCAGAAACTGGAGGTTAGTTAGCCTAGCTGGCTAACGTTAGCACTGTCAGAACTTCTTTTACCATTTTTTTGTTTCGTTATTTTGCTGCACACACTGAGGTTCTCTCCAGCTTCTGACACCATTCTGTCTTTGGTGATACTGATGAACAGTCCCACCAATAAAACTAATGAATTGTATCAGTCAATCAGCAACTCAGCTAATCTGTCAGCCAATCAATCAATCAATCAATCAATCAATCAATCAATCAATCAATCAATCAATCAATCAATCAAGTCAATCAATCAATCAATCAATCAATCAATCAATCAATCAATCAGTCAATCAATCAATCAATCAATCAATCAGTCAATCAATCAATCAATCAGTCAGTCCTTAACTGGAAAGCACCAACAGGCAGTTTTATTAATATTGGTCCAGAGTGAGAACCGTCCGCTCTGCATTATATTTTACACATTAAATAAACACAAACATTAAACTGTGACGATGGAGAAACTTTTTAACTTTGGAACAAATAAAAATGAAACTTTACTTTGTGTATCCCTGAAATAATCTCAATCTATAATAAATATATGATTCCAGCTGCAGGTTAAAGGCAGGAAGAGGATCTGAAACCCAAAAAGCTTTAATAATTTTATTATTTTTGTATCAAAAGAAAAACTGGATTTTATTACCCTTGTCCTTTAACCAACGTTCAATATATTAAGTTTAGAATTTAAGCATATAATATTTATTTAGTTAATAAAGTATGATTATTTGTAATAATTGCATCATTCTGGCCTCTCTGAGCTTTATAGTTCAGCTTCATCAGATGATAAGTTGCAGCTGGAGGTCTCAGTGTGTTCTTACCTTGGAGAGCTGTTTGCTGAAGGGGGGGATCTGGATCTTGCCGAGCCGCCGGAGGGTCTCCAGGGTGAGCGCCGCGGTGCTGCTGGTCAGCAGCTGGATGAGCGTCAGGAAGCCGAAGTGATAATTACTGATGAGGAACTTGAGCAGGATGTTGAGGGAACCGGAGAAAACGCCGTGCGCAACGGCCACGGAGATCCCCAACAGCCGGCTCTTGAACACATCCATGGTGGTCCGTTTTAACGACAGTCAGACAGGAGGTGAGACGGGTCTGTCGGTGCCCGGGGTTTTGGAGAGGTTGAGCCGGGAGGTTTTTACGCACGGCGGCGACGCACCGCTGCTGCCCGCGTTAGTGCCGTCAGTGGAGGGACAGTCCGCATCCAGGAGCTCTTCCAGAGAGAAAGTGAGAGCTGAAGGGACGAGGAGATCCTCTGCGGCTCCGGTTCTGCTTCAGCTGCAGATAATTAACACATGAAGAAGCTGAGCCATTGTTGGTTCCCTCTCTCCCATCATCCTCAGCGGGAGACTTCAGCAGAGTTTTACTGTGCGCAAAACAAACCGGTAACAAACCCTCCGGTAAGTGAGGGAGGAGAGGAAAGAGGAGGAGAAGTGATTCCCGGAGAGCAGAAGCTGCAGCAGAGTTCAGGAGGAGCAGGAGGAGCTGGAGGAGCAGGAGGAGGTGTAGGAGGTGTACAGTAGAGGGGAGCTCGTCCTCTGAGAGCGCTGCCTGGGAAATATGACATTTTGCCGCAGCGTCTCCTGGCTGAGAGAGAGAGAGGGGGGGGTGAGAGAGAGAGAGAGGGGGGGGAGTGAGAGAGAGAGAGAGAGAGAGACTGAGAGAGAGAGGGGGGAGTGAGTGAGAGAGAGAGGGGGGGGTGGAGGGAGAGAGGGAGAGGAGGGGAAGAGAGAGAGACACAGAGAGAGAGAGAGAGAGAGAGAGAGGAGAGAGAGAGAGTCATTTCACTCATTTATTTCTAACTGAAACATTCCCCATAATAATTCTGGTGTAAATTCTGCTGTGGACAAAATCAATTCAATGTTTCCTCATTTGGCTCTATTGTCTAATTTGAAAGCCTCCAAACCAAAATCTCAACAAATGAACAATAACAAATGGTTTGACACTGAATGCAAAAACCTAAGGAACTTTAAGGAAATGATCAAATGAAAAGCATAGAGACCCAGATCACCAACATACGCTGTCAATATGAGACACTCTGAAACAATACAAGTACACCCTAAAAACAAAGAAAGAACAACGCAGCAACAACCAGCTCTGTGAAACTGAGGAATCCCTCGAGTCCAACCAGTTCTGGAAGAGATGGAACAACCTAAAGAAAACCCAGCAGGATGAACTTTAGTGAATTATACAGTAATATTACAAAAAGTGATGATCAGTACACGGGATATTTGCTGCTTCTAATTAATCAACAATCAATCAATGTTTCTTTCATACAAATGAATCAATAACAAACAGAAAACATAAATATAGTTCAGTCTCATTGAGATTCATTCATTCACACAGTGAGAGGTCAGAGGTCAGTTCACTGTGGTTGTGTACCCGCTCTATGTTAAACTACAGTGTATATATATATATAGAAACCGTCATGCTCATAGGCTCCGCCCCTTTAAACGTTCCACTTTGAGCATTCAAACATCAGTAAACAACAATAAACCTTACACTGATAAACCTGTAGGGTTCCTCTCTGCACTTTGATTGGAACTTTATGGACTTTATCTTCTGTTAGTAAACTAGTGTTTTGCTGACATTAACTTTCTTTAGATGTGACCATATATGGCAGCTAGCATACCTCAGTACAGGAAACCACCAACGTCCCGGTGACTCCGGAGGTAAAGAGAGACGATCAATAAAATGAATATTGGTACACAGTTTCACAGTAAGTCCATCATCCCTCCATCTTTGGTTCAGAGCCGTTCACCTGGAAGCAAACAGACCAATCTACATCTGCTCTTTTACTGTCTTCACCTCCACTGTACTCTCTCTCTCTCTCTCTCTCTCTCTCTCTCTCCCTCTCTCCCTCCCCCTCTCTCTCTCTCTCTCTCTCTCTCTCTCTCTCTCTCCCTCTCTCTCTCTCTCTCCCTCCTCTCTCCCCCCCTCCCTCTCTACCCCTCTCTCTCTCTCCCCCTCCCTCTCTCCTCTCTCTCTCTCTCTCTCTCTCTCTCTCTCTCCCCCTCTCTCTCTCCCTCCCTCTCCCCCTCCCTCTCTCTCTCCCCCTCTCTCTCTCCCCCTCCCTCTCTACCCCTCTCTCTCTCCCTCCCCTCTCTCTCTCTCTCTCTCTCTCTCCCTCTCTCTCTCTCCCCCCTCCCTCTCTCCCCCTCTCTCTCTCCCCCCCTCCCTCTCTCTCTCTCTCTCTCTCTCCCTCTCTCTCTCCCCCCTCCCTCTCTACCCTCTCTCTCTCCCCCCTCTCCCTCTCTCTCTCTCTCTCTCTCTCTCCCTCTCTCTCTCTCCCCCTCCCTCTCTACCCCTCTCTCTCTCTCTCCCCCCTCTCTCCCTCTCTCTCCCTCTCTCTCTCTCCCCCTCCCTCCCTCTCTCTCTCTCTCCCCTCCTCTCTCTCCCCCCTCCCCCTCCCCCCTCTCTCTCTCTCTCTCAGTTCAGTGTAAATCTGCTTTATTGGCGTAACAGATAAAGAATTTAGATCTTGAAGCCTCTGCAGGGATAAAATTAATCAGAAAACGAACAGATAAAAGATTAAATAATCAACAGATTCTTTAAAAGCAGGTTAGTGTTTGGAAGCAGAACATTCAGCGGAACCAGCAACGCAGAACCAGAGGAAGAGAACCGTTCAGTGTTTGTACGTCACGAAACAGAGAAAAACATCAAAGAAACTGGAAGCAGAAGAAGTGTAAATGTACAGTCTGTAATTTCTGCCACCAGGCGCATTAGGACCCGACCTGTCCCCACAAGGTCAGAGTGTATACTGCCACGGGTCCCCAGTAAGTAACAAAAACGTGTTCACACACCCCATTATCCCTGTCCTAAGGTTAGAGTGAACATACTGCTAACATAAAGCTAACAGACTGAGTCTAAAGCTAACTGACTGAGTCTAAAGCTAACTGACTGAGTCTAAAGCTAACAGACTGAGTCTAAAGCTAACTGACTGAATCTAAAGCTAACTGACTGAATCTAAAGCTAACTGACTGAGTTAACAGAGGCTTTATGTTGAAAGAGGACAGAAACAAACACATTGTGCTTTGTTTACTGGAACTGAGCCAGAAAATGTAAAACAATAAAATAATCAATAAAAACACCTGCAGCTTTTCTCTCTGTAAGTAAACTGTTTGGACGTATGCCATCATTCTGTTATCACTCCTCCTCCTCCTCTTCCTCCTTATCAGAAACAGAGACATCAGCATCACTCATAACAGGCGTGGAAATGGCTTGGGCAATATTTTAATTGAAATACTTCATCAGAAAATCAGTTTCCAGGCCACGAGGGAGGAAGATCCGCCCTTATCGAGCTCAGACCATTAGCTTCCAATTAACAGGCAGAGACAGAGGAGGACGCATTCAAACGGGAGGAGATTAAGACCGGGGCCTGCTGTCTGCTGGGATGGAGAGAAAAATCCCCCAATGCATCCATTATTCCACAAACTATAGGTAATATAGATTAGGCCAAGTAATTTAAGTTAAAACACAGCAGGAACGTCTTCAATCCGGTTTAATATGCATTTTTAAATGAATGTGTGGCTCACAAACAGGCTGAACGGTGGAGGAAGAGCAGCCGGAGAGAATAACACTGGAATATTCTGCTGGTTTCACACTGTACCAGTGTGTCAGCTGTTTCTCTTCTATCGCTCTTTTCTGGGGAAATATTTTAAAATGCATGAATGGAAAAAAGTTGAGAAATGATGACATCAGTATTTGTCTCTGTGGTCGTCATATTTCTGTGTATCGACTGAAGTCACAGTGTTTGGTGTTAGGAGGAGGAAGAACAGACGAAGAGGAGAGGACACAAACTATTGGATGCAATTTGAGTTTATTTGACAATATTTGAACATTTCTAAATTATTAATGAAAGATTGATTGGATCAATAATAAAAATGTATCAGTTTATGTTAGAAAACATTTGAATGATCATTAAAAGCTTCCTGTTTAAACTTTATTGACACCATTCATACAAACATCAAAGATAAAAATAAAACAGAAAGAAATACTGAGAAACACAAATTATAAGATATAAAGATTTGATAGAAATAATAATAATAATAAATAACAGCAGAGAGAAAAATAATATAAAAACAATAATCTGTATCAATATATTTACAGTACAGGTCAGTGTGGAGGAGGATCTACTCTCAGAAATATTACATTTATATTTATATAGCAGTTTTGTTTTATATTATTATAATGTGAGACCACCTGGAACTCCTTCAGGGACCCCTGTTGGTCCCCGGACCTCAGGTTGAGAAACAACACTATCAACATCAGTGACATCAGTGTGGTCTCTGCTCGTCATATTTCTGTTCATAGATCCTAAAAATTAAAGAAAAGGAGGTGAAGATGAAGAAAGATTAGAGGACATGAAATGGACAAGTGGAGGAGCAGGAGATGAAGAGGAGGAAGAGGAAGAGTTTCCCCTGCAGGGCAGAGAGGAACCGTTCACGCATCATCACCAGGAGAGCTGTGATTGGCTGCAGCCAGAGAGATATTCTTCATCTTCATCTTCATCCTCACTGTATTTACATCCTGACAGAAAACGATTCCACTCACTCTATCAAACTGTATTGATCGTATCGTTGCCCCTGTATCTGGATTATTAACTCTGATCACCGTGGCAACGATTTAGACGCAGTGAGACTGTTTCTGTTGCTGATATTGATCTTTATTAAAGGCACTGACATTTCACATCACTCACAGCTGACATTTAGTCTTAAACAGAATAAACGAAAGAACAGACGCAGACATTAAAGATATTATAGATCATTATAGGACGTAATAGATTTATAAACATCACTGTATCATTCACAGTAAAGTGAACACAACACTAAGCAGAGACTTTATTTCATGCTGTTACAGGAGCTGACACAATGTACTTGTTGTCTTCAGAGTAAATGAAAGATCATTGATTGGATCTCCTCTGTGAGTGTGAGAGAGTTCTCATTAAACAGGTGGAAGGTTCCCAGAGCTGCTGCTGATAAGAGTCAGTATTTATAACGAGGAGGTGAACTGTTGATTCCAGGGTTCAGACTTCAGAACACACATAAACACATCTGATGTTTCATAGAAAGAAAGAAAAAACCCTTTTTTAAATTTCTTTCTTTCCTCTCTTTGAAAATGGCCATACCACTTTTTCCGTCGCCACACTCTAGGCTAACTTTGGCGCGTTGCCGACATGCTAGCATGGCATGGTTGGTACTGATGGATTTGTTAGATCTGGTTTCATATGAAAGCAGTATGTTCTCTCTAACCTTAGGACAGGGATAATGGGGTGGCTCTTGCCCCACTGCCCGCTCAATTGCCCAGCCCTGATCAGCTGTGTGATGTGACACTTAATGCTCTTTCTCCCTGAAACTTCATATTCAATCAAAATGTTTCAAATAATGATGGAAATTCAAAAAATATGTGTGCGTGTGAACGTGTTTTTGTTACTTATTGGGGACCTGTCGCAGTATACACTCTGACCTTGTGGGGACAGGTCGGGGGCTAAAGACCCAGTCCTAATGCGACCTGGTCAGGGTTAGGTCTGTCTTCGGGGATACATTTCAGACCAAAGATCGGGGGTTAAAGCTGCAGTAGGTTATAAAAATATTGTAAGGACAGTTGACTGTTGAGTCTCATTCCCAGATAATCCCATCAGGAGGAACCAGAGGAACCAGAGGAACCTGATATTTTCACAGAATATCTGTCTCATGTTCGACTGTCAGGATGTAGTGAAAATTTCAGCAAATATGACAAATATATTTTTATCAGTGTCACCTACTGCAGCTTTAATTGGGGATGGAAACAATTTCTCCCATCTGGAAAAAGATATTTGGGTCTGTGGTTCGGATAAGTCTCCAGGGAATGGAAATATTATTTAGCAAAAAGTGAGTTAAGTAAATGTTTTTTATGCTCTGAGAAATAACTTTATCCACAAAAAGGGAACCGACAGAAACAGTTTGGGAAGCAGTGGGTTCGGGGAAGCCCTTCTTCTACGACGCTGCGCCGTGCGTTCCAGCAGACAGACAGGCAGGAGTGTAGATCTTCACCGTCTCGTCCCAGGAACAGTCCACCACCTGTGGACCACACAACACACACTGACAAAACAACAACAACACGTATGTACACACACTGCAGAGACGGTGGCTGAAAGTCCTCTGTCTGTCTGTCTGTCTGTCTGTCTGTGTTTCTGTGCTGCAGGTCAAGTGTGGACACTCAGGGAGGACAGACAGACGCCTCCTCTGGCGCACACTTACATCAAAGTGTTCCACCTAAATGACTGTCATTATGAGGTCGTTCCTGCTGTCCTCCGTTTCCAGGAGCAAAGAAGACGATTTATGGACGTAATTTTGTAAAAGAAAGTTTGCATCAAACGTTCCTCATTTAGTGTAATTCAACCTCTTGCTTTCATCATCCCCACTAACACACACTTCCTGTCTGCAGATAAAAAGATCCACTGAAACCTTTAATCATGTTTTATACAGACGAGTTGTAATTTGTTCAGATTGTTAATTCCATGTTTTTCTATATTTTCTATATATTTTTTGCTGCTGAGTGTACGTCTATCAACCAGTGCAGGGTCCAGACTTAGAGACTGTTTTTATGTTGGTAATTGACAGAACAGAACATTCAGCCTTCCTTTCAATTGTGGTGTTTTTACCTCTAATTGCAGAGAATAATGGTTCCCCACAACCCTCTCTTTACGCAGGCAGGAACACTCACAGATCACCGAAGTTTAGTTTCAGGTTCAATTTCTGACTAATAACAGAGAAACTCTCTCTCTTTCTCCGTTACAGCGGGAATTAAAATGAAAATATACACTGTTAAAGTTAATTCTGTTATCAAAAATTGTGAGGAAATATATTCGTCAATAACCTTTTCTTCCATAATGAAGATGCTTATGAGACAGAACTGACCTCATTAATCAGGAACTGTGAACAAATCACAGACGAAAGAACTGTAACGGAGATAAACGAAAAGACGGAATTACACAGGCTGAATATTGTTTCAGTTCAAGGTAATTATCTCAGAAATTATCTCTTTTAATTATATAATTATTATTCAGATTCTTTATGAATCATATCCTCACAGAAGATATTTGAAGGCCTGACAGCGGGCGTTAGGGACAAAACAAGCAATCTGAAGACGTCACCTAATATAGAATAATATAATATAAAATCAAACTCCTAATTAAATAATTAATAATAATAATGAAATTCTCTCAACAATCTGAATCTTTACTTTCTGAACTGTTTCAGATGATGCAGTGGAGGAGCAGATGTGTCTCCGCCTCCTCCTCTGTACTCTATAATCGAGCGGGACGTGGCTATCAGCTGAATGACGTGCCTCTGTGGGGACGTGGCTATCAGCTGGATGACACACTACCTCTCTGTGGTGTCTCCCAGCTACAGAACATGCAGCAGCTGATGAGTCTGCCCTTTGCTCACAGCTTTCAAAGTAAAACACCGGTTCCACTCCACTTCCACCGCAACGAATACAAAGCCTCTTTATTGTTCCCGCCGTCATGGCTGTTAGGACTCTCGCTTTGTGTTCAGATAAACAGCGAAAGAGAAGCTGCAGCCGGCTGCTCCGTGAAGTGGGATAATAAATACATCCTGGTCCTTACTGTCATTCTGCTCTAGTTTGTTCCTGCTACTATAAACTTTTAGGCAGCCACTCAGAGGAAATGCATTAACCTGCCAGCAGCTATACCTCATTATAATCCCTCACTGTGAGAGACAGGGGTTGTTTGAATCTGTCACAGTTTATTTGTAGCTGTAATATTTGTTCCTGGCTCCACATAAACCTGCTTATAAGTGTTAATTATAATATGTTAATGCCCACAGCACTTTCGGGCTGCATCACAATGAGCTCCACAGAAATGTTGATATTCGACATCTGTCCACCAGCTGTGTCACTGTCTGTGTTTGCACTCATGTACGCTGACGATTCACCTCTAAGTATGGATGTCTGAATGGTTGTTCCAGCCACTGGTTGGAAGCCATAACTGAATCTCAGAGGCCAACATTCTCCACCCTCAACCTCGCCTCTTAGAGCAGGGTTTATCAAACATTTCAAACCATCTAAGTACCGTTATGCCCGACCTTAAAATCCATCAGCGTTGGACAAACTTTTTCAGCTACAGACGGCTCACACAGGAGGCGATTTATTCCTAATAAGAATATAATTTATTACTGAAGAGATAATTTGGCGGAGAAGGGGTCCTCCTGATCCACACTTCTCTTCCCAATAGTTCCTGTTAAGAGCCACGATTGGAGTGTTTCTGAACCATTAATTTGACCTCCGCCCACATTTTAGCTCTGTACTAATAATGGATGCATGCACGTGCTACGTTCATGAATGTGACTGCGCATGCAAATGAGGAGAGACCAATGGGATGCACCATCACTTTAAATGCACCAGAATGTATTACAGAGACAATAAATGGAAAGCGTGTAAATGACTTTTAGAGCCACACTGATAGCATGACCAGAAAAATAAATGTATGTAATATGTCTGTAATCAGCGGCAGCAGCTGCTACTGACCCTGCATAGTTTAGTCACACAGCAGCAACCAGAAAGAGTTTGAAAAGGTCAAACTGCAGCAGCTCATGAAGGTCTGAACACTGCATCCCCCCTCCTCTGCTGCTGCTACGGTACCCCCGGGATGGACTACAAAGCTCTCACTGGAATTAACAGCTTCGTCTATGAGCTAAGATCTGATTCCAGGACTGAAGCTAAGTCCTCCTCGTTCTGACTGTTGACTGGTCACAAACACTATATAATGACAAAAAGTCAAAATTATGAGATAAAAAGTCATCCACTGTTTTAACTCTATCTAAACCAGATGAAGGATTTGAGTCATCTGGATCTTAAGTTATCAGAGCTTCTTCTATGTCTTTTGTTATTGTTTTGATGTGAGAGGCCCCCTAGAGGCAGAAATTACTGCCTACTAATACTTGGTTGGTTCCCTCCGAATCATCGGACTCCTCCTCCTCTGCTCTGCTGATCGGATCTTTGAATCAGTGAGTCAACAAGCTGAACGGCATTTCGGGGCATGAGTAAGCAAAGCAGCCTGAGCAGTGAGTCAGCCACTGAGAAGAGGAATGCCCTCCTTTAATTAACTTTAACAGCCAGCCGTAATGGAAAGGCATGCACGATGGCCAAGACTGCAGCAAAGCACAAAGACAGAGAGAGAGAAATACAGAGAGAGAGAGAGTTTGTGTAAGATGTATAACGAGGAGAAGGAGGAGCGGCAGAAAGGAGGAGGAACACAAGAAAAAGGCCTAAAGGGAAAATAAAAGACAAAGTTCAAA
The DNA here is from genome assembly GCF_905237075.1 of Dicentrarchus labrax. Taxonomy (NCBI): domain Eukaryota; kingdom Metazoa; phylum Chordata; class Actinopteri; family Moronidae; genus Dicentrarchus; species Dicentrarchus labrax. Next base: position 23,914,568 of record NW_026136708.1, read on the forward strand.
GTCTGACTAATATTAAACGTCTTCTTAAATGTCTTTCTTATTTTAAATAATGAGGAGAAAGATGAATGGAGAGAGAATAATTAAAACACTAATAAGCTGGTGGCAGATATGTGCTCTGAGGGGGGAGGCCCACGGTGGTCATACGGTACAATACGCCTCTTTTTACTCCTCTTTAATCGTCATGGTAACGGCACCTTGAGTGACAGTTCCTCACAGTCATTGACTGCAGCACAAACAACAAAAAACTTTTCGTTTTTAAACTCGAACCAGAGAAAATTTGGGATTTCTGATTTTTTGGTTGAGAAGCACCAAACGTGGATCAATCCACCACTGAAAATAGTCCTCAGCATTGGTACACCAAGACAAAATAAAAAAAAAAAGGTATAAATAAAAAAAAAAAACAAACGAGCAGTTCAGGAGGAGAAGAGGATGAGGAGGAGTTTGATATCTCACAGTTGGTCTGATAATGTAACGTTATTAAACCGGCAACCACGTGTCTGAAATTATGTGTGAGTCTCTACAACCAAACTGTGACGGCCTCGGGTCTCCCTGACTGCCTGGCCCCTCCCACCTCGCTGAGGGTCTGGTGTCACCTGACTGGAGCCGTTAGAAGCTGGGTGCGTTCAAGATTCAATTCAATTCAATTCAATTCAGTTTTATGTGTATGTCACCAATTTATAACAGAATTTATCTCAGGACACTTTTCAAATAGAGCAGGTCTACAACAGTTCCCACCATGAGCAAGACCTTGGAGACAGCGGCAAGGAAAAACTTCCTTTAAGAGGCAGAAACCTCGGACAGACCCCGAGTCTAGGTGGGTGGTCGTCTCTCTCTCTCCCACACTGGTTTTGTTTGGTTTCAGATTGTGCTTATTTAGTTTAGCCTCGGGTCACGTTGGACAGAGTTTAACTTAAACACAACAGACATTGTGCATCGACATCTTCTAATATATTGAATTTTTATGTTACTATTGTGATGCTGCCAACATGTCACACACTGCCACTCAGTCAGTGGCCCTCTGCTTCAAAATATGGAAGTATCCTCTAGCATCATTTCTGCACAGGGACAAGTTTGCAGTAATAAATATACAACCTTCTGTTAGACTTTCAAAATAAAGGTCTGTGCAGCTCCTTCAAGGACTGTTTTATCAGCACTTCCTCTTATTTATTCATCCATTTATTGTTTGTCTGCTTTTACTCCATTACTAGTGTCTGTTTTTGTCTTCTAATCTATATTTTTCTGAGCTATTGAATACCTGAACACACACCAACACACAGAGTCATAGCAACTGCGGCCTCCATGGACAACAAACAGCTGACTCCGCCAATCACAGTGATGAGGACGGAGCAGCAGATCACAGCTGTCAATGTCACTCACACACACACACACACACACACACTTTATATTTGATGTGAACTGAGAGAGGTTTAATTTCCATATAGAATCATTTTTGCTCACAAATCTGTGTATTAATATACAGCACTGTATATATATGTATACAAGCACACACTTTCCCTATAAATCAATCAAACAGTCAATCAATAACTAAAGTTCAGGACTTATTTATTGTAACAGTTGAGTCTCAGATGTTCTAGGAATAAGTTCCATCAGGTTCAATGGAAAAACAAAATCCAAAATCCCAGATTTCATGTAAACTTCAACACGAAACCTGAAACTTGGTTCTGCTTATTTCTCCAGCCGGGCACCATTAACCCGCTGCAGAAGAAGAGGGCAACAAGAGGATGTCATTAAAAGAGCTTCAGTAAAGAAGCTGTGAAATAACGTAGAGAACATGCTGGAAATAAAGAATTTCCATTTATTTCCTGTGTCAATTTAAATAAATAAATATTAATTTGAAGGCTACAGTCTCCTCATCGCTCCACACAGATCTGATGTTCTAGTCTGTCGCCATGTTTCGTCTCTTCACTGGGAACGTTTGAGTCACATGCTTCATGTACTTTATGATTTACTCACTAACACACACCAACTTTTCCACCTCAGCTGAGTTTTCAATTTACATTATTCTTAACCATGAAAATGGCTGCAAACTGTTCTTATTCCAGTATCAGTGGGAATCACCGGAGAATATGCTGACGTTCTGAAACAACTTGCTGATGTGACCCACGAGGAGAAGACGACATGCAGACAAATAATATAAAGTGGTTGAGAGAGAGAGAGAGGATGGAGGGAGACAGGGACACTGAGGGCAGATGTTGTGAGTGTGTTATTTTACAGCCTCTGTAATAACGTCTGATAACACACACTAACAATACAGCTTATTACTGCTGTCCCCTCCTCCCTCACAGACAATACAGCTCATTACTGCCACACACTCCGCTGGCTTACGGTCTGCGGTCGACTCGCCCTCTGTGATTGGTTGCCATGGGAAACTGACCGTTTACTGTGACGCTGTGGGTTCACGCTCTGGCGTTATCACTTCCACCTCGTCGCTATCGGCGTCCTGGAAAAATGCTTGCTCACATTTTCCAGCGAGCTATTTTTGGTTGTAAGTGAAAAGTCGTGATTCTGCAGCAAACTCTGGTTCTGGTTTATATTAGTCCATCAATCTCCCAGAAACACCAACAGAAACAACACGTCAGTCCTCTTCTGACTTCCTGTTTGTGGTTCTCAAGAGATGTAGATCTTATGTTTATATATGATATTTAGAACATTACTATAGCAGCAAACATTTTCCTGTGTTTTACATTGTGTGCTTGTTCGTATGTGAGCGACTGAAACTGCTGTTTTTATCATCTACGTCGGTGAATTAAGGATTTATTTCCACCAAACCAGAGTTGGCGGTTTTAATCCGTTTGATTCTGTTTCTGTCCACTTTGAATGAAGTTACGATGATCTGAAGGTAAAATGAGTGTTTTTGTCTCTGGAGTCTGGTGGAGAGTGATAGTGATATTACAGTTTGTTAAACAAAAGGTTTACATTTTCACATCTAACTTGCTGAATTACAGATTTATTTCCACTAAACCAGGGTTGGTAATTGTGATAAAGATGGTTTTTAGTGAGTTTTATTTTGTTTCTGTCCAGTTTAAAGTTTGTTTTATGATTATCTGCTCGGTAAAAGTACTGTTTTTGTCAGTGGAGTGTGGTGGGCCGTAGCACCCATTTGTTTTGTTTTGCTATAAGGGGGTACATTTCATAACTTTACAAGCAAATGAACAGGAAATAGTGCATTTGTTAGGGACTATTTTCAGCTGTGGGTGAACCCACATTTGGTGCTGGAGTATTCGTGGCAGCATGACGGTGTTTGAGTAATCTACAGTGTGTGTGTTCATGGTGATGAAGGAACAGTGTAGCTCACTGACTGAGCTCTATGGCACAAAGGACGAAGATATATCAGCCTTTGATACACACAATACTTCTTATTAGACACATTCACTGTTTGGTTTTGGTCTTTTCGTGGTCGTTGTTGATAAAACTATTGAATAAACCAGATTCATCCACTACTACAAAAGCAGCTTCAGCACAACGGACATTGGTTTGTACAATTCTCGAGGACAAATTGCCGTAATTTCAACTGTAATTTCCACAGCAATTTTTGTCTGAGATCAAAAGCTTTAAAGGCTGTCCTGAATAAATCCTCCTCGTGCTGCCTGGACTAAAATTTAATGGACCATACCAGCGACTTCAGCTCATCAGCTATAACAGTGATCTTTTTGGCATGAACCATTTAAAGCAGAGTGATGTCTACTCTTCACAGAGTCCATACGTTAGCAGTGTGTAGCATTATGTGTAGCATTATGTTGATTTCACCACCATCCTGTTTATTATCTCACAGCCAGTCAGATTCACCCTGCAGGGTTGAAGCTGGTCCTGTCTCCAGTTTGGGAAACTCTGAACAATTTCTTCTTAATACAACAGAGACTATGTACAGCTGCAACTAAATGTCTTCTCAATGTGAACATTTTCTGGTTTCTTTCATCCCCTGTGATAATAAACTGAATCTTTGGAGACAGAACAAGAGATCAACATTTTCTGACATTTTATAGACCGAACAACAAATCAATGTTAACTGCAGCACCAGAGGAGACTTCAGAGTTTGACACCTTAATTTTTCCTCCACTGAAGCAGAACCAACAGATGGTCATTGGACGGTCCGTCCCTGATGTACTTGAGAAATATCTTGCAAACAACAAGTCAAACTACCATCACATTTATTCACAATCTCCAGAAGCTGGTTTCTGATCACTTTGGTGACCGGAACCCTTTTTTTCTGCACCACCATCAAGTCAAAAAGTCTCGTTGACCAAAACTTTGTTTTGAGATACGAGACAAGTATCTCCAAAAAAATGTCCATGAAAGCTCCAGTGTGTAACAGGCTCTATTGTCAGAAATGGAATATAATATTCACAGGTACGTTTTCATTAGTGTTTATCAGCTGAAAATACTAATTGATGTGTTTTTGTTACCTTAGAATGGGACGTTTTTATCTACAGTTGCGGCAGGTCCATGGAGGCCGCCCAACTATGAACTGTGATCATTACTTCACCCATTGATTTGTGGAACCTCAAGTTTGGCGTTAGGGTTGTCGCCGTGACAGTTTGTCGGAGCCAGCAGAGGCTCCTTTCTCCATCAGACTGTATGGTATCAGTTTATATTGCAGCCAGTAGAGCTGCCCCCTGCAGGTCTACATTATATCTACTATTAATGAGCCATGTTGGACCACCATGTACCTACAGCAGCCCAGAACAGACAAACCAAATACTGGCTCCAGATAGGAACTTTCACACTTTTTAGAGCCACCGTAGTTTTTCTGACACACGTAGAAGGCTGAGCTGTATTCAGTTAGGATGAATCCTAATGGTTTAAATGCAGATCTCCTAATCTAAATAAGACAAAGATGAGTGATCATGGATGATGTGAATATGGTTGTTTCTTCCATTAAAAAAGTTGTGGTTTGGCCATCGGCTCACAGTTTGTGTGTGTCATGAAAAAGTTTCCAAACCTGACTTTGAAAGTTGATTTTTAAAGTGTTACTGAACTGAATCTGATGGCTACCCTCAAGGAAGGACATCAATCTCAGAACTAATGGTACGCTCTGCACAATGGTCAGCAGTGATGTATCCACCTCTCGCAGTTAATGGGCTAAAACATACAAAGCCACTTGTTCTATTAGGGTCCGATAAAAATACAATTTATATATTACAACACAGAGGTCTTTTAAAGTTTAGCTAACAAAGATAAAAGTACCAGATGTTTCAAAATGAGGCTGTAACGTATGAGTGATGACCTCAGTTTCCTTCTGTAAATTCAACACTCATTTCCCAATCGCAGCGTCGACCCCGGATGCTTTCTGTCACTGTTTCCCACGCATGTATCCAGTGATATATAGCTGAACTCTGCTGGTTGTCACTTTCCCCTCTGTGCTCTGGATTTTCTCCTCTGGGGGGGTTGAGGGTCCACACGGCGTCTGTCCAAATTATCCAAAAAAACTGAATTAGACACGAGTGGCCTTTTCAATTCACTGCTTCCCCGACACGCTGGAACACACAGCTCCCTGACAGTCACTGTGTGTGGGTTAACCCCGGCCAGCTCACGTACAGACAGATTGATGGATGGGCCCATTTCAAGACCCACAGCAAACACTCACACAGACGGAAAGCCGGATGTGGACACAGAGAGTCTGTGACAGAAACACAAAGAGGTGAGCAGAGGGAGAATCTGAAATATATTTCCTTCAGGTTTCCATCCATCGTCCAAGGCTCATCTAGGTCTTGGTGGCAGCGGTCTGAAGGAGAACTCCCACGTTTTTTTCATGTTCCAAGTCTGATTTGTTTTCTCTGACGTGTTTATTGAAGTGTAATCTGCACAGGCAGCAGACCTCCAGCTGTCTGCATGCTATGAACATATTAACGATATCTATAATGATGGTTTCACTGTGGGCTCACAGAGCTGCAGTGCACAGGGAAATAATCTGGGCAGTCCCAGACTAAAGATTAGTCGACTATATAACCTGAACCTTTTCAACTGTGGAAGCTAACTCAGGGTTCCCACTCTTTTTAAGAAATCATTTTCCAGGACTTTTCCAGTAATTTGTATTAACAATACAGGACAGCACTTGCTCACAATAGTGGTCAGCGTTCTTCGCATTAGCTCGCTTTCAATGGTGCACAGCCAGTTTTTCCTCAGAAGAACGGAGATAACATTCATTTATCCATAGACCATAAATAACAGTTCAAATCAACAAAAAAATTATATTACAGAAAATCTATCTTCTAATCTATATTAGCCTTAAAAAGAAAAGTGTTTGTTGCACAATTAACATTAATCAACAACAACAAAAACATATGTAAATGTGATCATTAATAACTGTATATATGTAGATGTGACTGCAGGAAAGGAGCATTTTTTCACTTTGTATCTGTAAAGTAGAATTGGAGTGTCACAGTGTGAATTAAGGGATAAAATACAATACAAATTTTCCAGGACAACATAGTTAATTTCCAGGATATTTGAATCAATTTCCAGGTGTTTCCAAAAACTAGTCTCTAATTTTCCAGGTTTTCCAGATTAACCAGGATGCGTGGGAACCCTGCAACTGCTTACTTTTGTCTAACTAAAATTGATCGTACTTTATAAAAAATAAAAAGACATTAGCTTAAAATCATATGTGGACACTATTTAAACTCACCTGCAGAGCCTCCGAGCTATGACTCACCAGGTAATGTGTTTTTTGCCATTATCATTTATAAGTTTGGATGTGAAATGACGCAGGCAGGACGCTGTTTTGACCTTTAGAGCTGCAGACTGGACAAAGTTCTGCCATCATTTCAACAGTGTGGACATTCCAGACAACATCGCAGATTTTACGTTATCCAATGAGCTGGTTGAGTAAAATAAGACACAAACAGCAGCACTGTTGAACAGCCCTGCCAGGACGGGTGTGTGTTACCTGGTTGGGGACATGCAGGTTGAAGTCGAGTCCGCAGACAAACTCTGAGTGATGCTCCACAGTGTCCAGAAGAGGCTGGGTCCTACTGTAATCCCAGAACCTGCACACACACAAACACATACTTTCATTTAACGGCACAAAACTGACCCAAACAAGTACAGGATGGAAAAACTTTATTTACTGAGAACATTCTGAGCACACCCTGTTTGAGCTGAAATCTTGAGAAGAAAGATGGCAGAGAGCTCAGAATTTACTTTTACCGGTGGTGAAATTACAGCAACTGTTTTCACCCAAAAGGGGGCGGGCTTGACACAAGGCCAAAGTACCCAGATGGGCTGCTCTCAGTTATGCGTGAGTGAGATTTAATGAAGAAAATAAGGGAGGATGATGAGTAAGAGGAAGGGAAGCAGAGAGACGCAGACAGAGAAAGGGTTTTATAGACATAAAGAGGAAGGGATGTAAAAAAGACAGCAATCTAGGGAATGAGATTAAGAAAAATAAAGATGAATAAGAGCTAAAAGAGAAAAGAGAGCGAGGGAGACGAGAGGCCAATAAAACACTGCCTCCAGACTTCAGGCAGCAGCGGCCAATCAGACTAATTGAAAGACTGTTTCTCTTCCTGGTCTTGACAGAGTGGCGTTTGTGTGTGTGTGTGTGTGTGTGTGTGTGTGTGTGTGTGTGTGTGTGTGTGTGTGTGTGTGTGTGTGTGTGTGCCAAAGCCCTGACGCAGCAAACACTCCCTCCAGACTCATCCACTTTGCAAATGTAATTAAATCATTTTCAGAGGGAACACTGCAGCTCCCATTGGCCTCCATTAGGGCCTGAATTAATACTGAACACACGCACACACACGCACACACACACACACACACACACACACACACACACACACACACACACACACACACACACACACACTCAGTGAGCGATGGGTGTCTGGGGACAGTCGCGCATTCAGAGATATTATATATTGAGTGAGTTGTTAGTGTAAATCACTGCTCACGCTCACTTTGCCCGTGTGTACATCTGAGAGTGTGTGTGACTGACGATCGTTCCTAATGAGCACACTGAGACTTTGGCACTGATCGATAACTCCAACTGTCGAACAATGAACACAAACTTTCTCTCACACTCACAGGAAGTTGAGAAGGCAGTAAACAATGTTTTAGAGTGCAGTTCGGCCTCATTGCGGTTAAATGCGGCGGCACTTTGAGATGATTGAACTTCACTTATGGGAAGTCAGGATGAGAAAAGACAAGAACCAAAAAGAACCTAAAAGAACCTAAAAGAAACAGGATTCAGTGGCAGGTACAGCCTTCTCTCTTCTTCTTCTCTGAGTTAATTTAAAGTACATCAGGTGACTGACAGTTCTATTTTCAACCACAAACCCTTCCTACACCTGACTGATCCAATGCTCTCCTCTGAAGGACTCTTTCAGTCTGGACCAACTTGGCGGATGTTCAGTTATATCTACTACAATCACTTCAATAGTTACTTTAAAACTCATTCATTCATATGCGATGAGAACATTGACTTATATCTATATTCTGTCACTTTAAATATGTGAGTATGTACAACCTCGCTGAATGGGGTTCGCTCATTCACAAATATATGCAGGAAGTGACCGTCGCACACATCCATCACCCATAGTGCACAGCGATACGTCTGCAGCGTAATGAAGTGCAGTGGCAGTAAAAAATCTCAACGGCAATGAATGTATTTCTGTCACAGCGCTCCCATTCAGAGCATTAAGGGGCAGGAGTAATAATCCTGCAGCTAACAGCCACTGTAGCCTTGATTAGCTTCATAAAATGAGCCACAGCAATGATTCACTGCTGACTGCAGTCAGTCGGCTCAACACAGTTCAACAGTGTCGATAAAAAGCAGCAGCAGAGGTAAGATTTCTTCTCATTTACATTCCTGGAAATCATCTCACAACCCTTGTGGGGGTGCAGAGCTCCAGGTTCAGGATCACTGGTATTCAGATCACTGGTTGAAAGAAGAGCAACTGAACAACTGGTCCATTAATGACTGACGTTAACACCAGTGACTTCATTGGAGCCTTTGACTTGAAAATACACAAAACTTTCCCCCGAGCACAAAGATCTTACAGACTGTTATTTATAAAGTTTTTATCAATTTTAACAGAAACATCAGTTTACAGCTCTAAAACCAAATTTAAGTGAGGAGTACAGTTCATCTTTAATACTGTAGTTAACAGGATATCTTTGGACAAAACAAGATTGAATCCGTCACCTTGACTCTATGAAGTTATAATGGAAAATGACAAAACCAGAAACTGATAATGGAGAAAACTGTCTGCAGAGGAATTGATAATGGAAGTAATATTATAATAATATTATAATAATAATGAAAGACTTCCCAAAACAGGATGATTTAAAAATGCAGGAAATGTTGAAAAGGCATTTGTGTTTAGTGGAGGAGAAAGTCTCATGACGCAGGTGTCACACTCATGTGTGATTCAGATTATAGGTTTAGATGACGTGTGTGTGTGTGTGTGTGTGTGTGTGTGTGTGTGTGTGTGTGTGTGTGTGTGTATAAGACAGTTAGACAAATACACCATGTTATTTGTATAAATGAGGCCTGCGCTGTCTTTTGTCCAGAGTTTCCCCGGTAGGTCATTATCTAGCTCCTATTGTGTTTCATTCTGTGGAAGCGTCCATTCACCTGTCAGCTCTGTGTGTGCCTCACTATTACTACCAAACTCATTAGGCCACAGCGAATACACAGAAACAGAGAGGAGGGCGGACACAGGAGGATACGAGGACAGAGACAAAGCCACTAAACATTTACAATAAGAGAGAGAAGTGACAGAAGACAACAAAAAGAAATGTAAAGAGAGTGATTTGATCCTCCATTGATGCTTTTAATCTAAACAGGAAATTAAAGTTAGGAGTTGCACAGCGAGACTGCTGTGAACCAAAGAGCAGTTTATCTAAAGCAAACATGAGACATCAAACCTGCTGTCAGAGAACGAATATGTGACCTCAGATACTGAGTATCACCAGCTCTGGTGAGCACGGCCTTACCCGGCAGCTCACAGGTATTTTCCCCAAAAAGTCATGAAATAATTGTCTAATAACTACTTCGATGCCCCAAAACCCCTCTAGCAAGTTCAGGTTCTGGACTTTGGTATTTCTAAAACCCTGCGTACAGCGATGCTGCGTCTCTTTTTAGACACGTAGCTAGCTTAACGCTAAGACAACAGCACTGAAAATGTCCTTGTTCAAAAGGGCAAAAGAATTAGGGTTACGTTGTCTTTCGGGTTAGGGTTGTGCTAAATGTTGGTCCAATTCAGGCCCTGCAAGGATGGATATCTGAGGTCTTTAAGGACATTATTCTTCCATAAAGACATGAGAAGACAGAACTTTTCAAACATCGGGGAACCGTCTCTGTTCTCTGTTCAAGCACCAAAAAAACTAATAACTTTTGTATAATTGGAATAAATGAAAGTATATTGGTGTGTGTCTCTGAGTGTTTCTTTGTTGTATTTAGTTTTATGGGCTATTTGTGCTGTGGGTCAAGAAATGTGAGTTTCTCCTGAAACAGCTAACTGCTGAATGGCGACAAAAATCAGAAAGGTCTGAGGAGAAATCGTAAATAACAGAACTGACAATGTATGACAATAAACATCTGGAGTTATTCTTTAAAGAGGGATGGCGGCGTCAAGACTGTGACTAAACAAAGAGGGAAGAATGAGGGGCGTGCTGAGCGGAAATGAGGTATTAAAGAGTATTAATAGAACTGTGTGTGTACATGTGGCTATAGAGGAGTGTGTGCTCAGATGTATTTGCACTGAGGGCTTTGTTCTGTGTGTGTGCAGGTGGATTAGATCGGCATTCGTACGTGTTGCAACCAGTGTGTGGACACACAGGAAGGCCTATAGAGGCAGGTGTGTGTGAGCACAGTTTACACAAACACCAACAGGTGGACGCTCAGATTGAATACATCTTCACATCGACAAATCTGGATGATGGACAGCGTTTCAGCGAGGTTTACTGGGACCGGAGACATCTAAACATGTTGTTAACATTTAGGACTTTACATCAGGACAAAATGTTTCTGAAGGATCAAAAAACTTTGAATCATTGGTCTACTTTACTATAATATATGTAACATGAAATCAGTGTGGAAGCTCCATAATCAGGCATTACAGTGAGTTTTACATTATTTTTAGAAGAGCTTTTTTTAAACTGATTGTACAAAAGCTAAAATCTGCAGAGAGGCTGCGGATCAACAGACGACGAAGAGACTAACGGCTAACGATAACGGAGACGAGTCCTCCATTAATGAGGTGATTAGAGCCTCCTGCAGTCAGCCATGATCGATGCTGAGAGGGTTCACACATACATGACACACACACACACACACACACACACACACACACACACACACACACACACACACTCAATCTCAAGCTGCAGTTGAATAGGTGGTAATTGGCTTGATAATGTGTTTTTTCATTTATTTAACACAGAACAAACCTATGTGTTGTTGCTACGGAGGAAAGCACGCACGCACGCACACACACACACACACACACACACACACACACACACACACCCGTCCCATTCACAGTGTTTCAATAAGATAACATCGGATGAGGTAAACCCACTGAAACCGTGTTATCACAGCAGTAATGAATGGATTAAGGATAATTCAATTAGTTAAGTTAATAAAGGAGACAGAGTGTTAGATTAAATTAAAGATACAGGAACTTTTTAGTGTTTGAAGAAAGTTGCTCTGCACCGACAGGATCTGGTTTTTCTGATGAAACCTGCTGAGAATGAGTCGTCGAGGCTTCAGGTTTCACATCATTAACATTCAGCTTCAGGGCAGCTTGTGTAAGCGAACAGTTCTTACTCCTGATTCTCCACCAGCTCGTCTCTCACTGTGTCTCCACCAGCTTGTTCCACCAGCTCGTCTCTCACTGTGTCTCCACCAGCTTGTTCCACCAGCTCGTCTCTCACTGTGTCTCCACCAGCTCGTCTCTCACTGTGTCTCCACCAGTTCGTCTCTCACTGTGTCTCCACCAGCTCGTCTCTCACTGTGTCTCCACCAGCTTGTTCCACCAGTTCGTCTCTCACTGTGTCTCCACCAGCTCGTCTCTCACTGTGTCTCCACCAGCTTGTTCCACCAGCTCGTCTCTCACTGTGTCTCCACCAGCTCGTCTCTCACTGTGTCTCCACCAGTTCTTACTCCTGATTCTCCACCAGCTCGTCTCTCACTGTGTCTCCACCAGCTTGTTCCACCAGCTCGTCTCTCACTGTGTCTCCACCAGCTTGTTCCACCAGCTCGTCTCTCACTGTGTCTCCACCAGCTCGTCTCTCACTGTGTCTCCACCAGTTCGTCTCTCACTGTGTCTCCACCAGCTCGTCTCTCACTGTGTCTCCACCAGCTTGTTCCACCAGTTCGTCTCTCACTGTGTCTCCACCAGCTCGTCTCTCACTGTGTCTCCACCAGCTTGTTCCACCAGCTCGTCTCTCACTGTGTCTCCACCAGCTCGTCTCTCACTGTGTCTCCACCAGTTCGTCTCTCACTGTGTCTCCACCAGCTCGTCTCTCACTGTGTCTCCACCAGCTTGTTCCACCAGCTCGTCTCTCACTGTGTCTCCACCAGCTTGTTCCACCAGCTCGTCTCTCACTGTGTCTCCACTAGCTTGTTTCACCAGCTTGTCTCTCACTGTGTCTCCACCAGCTCATCTCTCACTGTGTCTGCCTGCTGTTTGCTCTGCTACGGCGTGTTCATCTGACATATGCAGCACAACCAAAAGTACGAGCTGAAAGAGGCTAAAGGTCAGGTGGTAGCAGGAAGAGCGAGAAAGTCCCCGTGTGGAGGTGGTGGATAGACTTTAACCCAGGAAGCCGCTGTTTGTGTCTCGTGTGAAACCAAAAGTAAAACTTGTGGCGTACGTTAAAGACATCAGCTACGTTACTTAAGTTACGTTTTTTTCATGTCACCTCACAGCCGTAATGTCATTTTGTCCTAACGCTAACCAAACAGCGACTCTTTCATGGCATAAACTGTATTTAGTTGTTTATACTCCAGACTCAGTCCTGACTCAGGGATCAGCTGTGAATGTGCGTCAGTGAGAATACAGCAAAACATAGCCATGAATCCTTTCTATGCATAAGTGTTTTATTAGCAGTGTTTTTACTTTGTTTACAGCCTCCAGGTTTCTTCTTCCTGGAAAACTAAAATAAACGCACTTTGGTCCTTTTTGATTATGGTTATTATTATTATTATTATTATTATTGCAAAAAGCAGTTTTATAGCAGCTGAAGGCAAAGTAGACCAGAATGATGTGTATGTGTGTGTGTGTGTGTGTGTATGTGTGTGTGTGTGTGTGTGTGTGTGAGAGTGAGTGAGTGCGTGCAGTCTATAATGAAACCAGTACTCAGCATAGAGTATTTGAGCCAATGAAAGCACGGATCAATGAAACACAAGGTTTGGCACAGAGCCAGCTCTCACCACATCTATCTTTCATCCCTCCGTCTTTACCGTCGGCATTTCACGCACTCTCTCTCTCTCTCTCTCTCTCTCTCTATCGTTCGACATTAACACCTAACACTTCTTTCAGCATCACTCCTGTTATCTTACCACCAGAGCTGTATCATCAGCAGCAGAAGTTGAATTCATTTTGAAATCAGATTTTTGTTATTCGTCCTACGCTGGTACAACTGATCCTGCAGCCTGCACTGTATGCAGTGAAGCTGACAGGGAAGGTACAGTAAGTGTACGTACCTCAGATACATAAGACCAACCAGCAGGATAAATGCATTAAACTTTACAGCCACAGGTTCCCTGAATTCCCTGCACCTTCTAACATAGGCCACGCCCATCTCCACCTGGAACAATAAAATATATAAAACCTACGTTTCCTCCTCCTATAAGAAGTGAGTCTGCACTGTGCTCGTACAACCTGTGGACTCTCACACAGCGACTCAGATCGCGTCTCTAGACCTGCAAAAAAACTGTCATCACTCCATGGAAGGTCAACGATAAAGCTTATTTTCATTATTGATTGATCTGTCAGTCCATAAAATACAGAACTGTTCTCATCACATTTTCCAGAGCCCAAGGTGTCGTCTTTAAATTGCTTATTTTTCTAAAGCTATTAAACGTACACTGATGAAAAACAGATAAACTCAGCCGGGGTTGGGACCTGCTGAATAGTAATTCATTGGATACTTTTGGATTACTGCAAAGTCAAACTTTGAAAATATTTATACTAAAATAAGAAAACCTGACTTACACAAATATTAGTTTTTCTCTTCAAACATTTTAAACTCAACATTTTCAATAAGAATAATGTGCATTTAGAATATGATAATGTTCATCTTCCATTTTTAATTTGAATAAAAAAAGAATAAAATCTAAATTATCCATAAATTATTTCTAAAGAACAGATATTAGTTACAGGTCCAGTGAAGGATTTATTGTATCGGTGTAGTTGGTAACTCGCTCACTTCACCTTCCTCTTCCAATCACATCGGAGAAACTACGGTGGCTGTGACACACACAGCAAACGCAAACGCCTCTTTCTATAGAAACATGGTCAAACATGGCAGACTCTGCCAGAAGAGGAACCGCTCCCTCTGTAGATAAAAACGTCTCATTCTTCCTTATTTCCAGGGGATTAAACACTAATGAAAACATACCTATGAATATTATATTCAGTTTCTGACAACAGATCCTCCTCAATGTTAAATACTGGAGCTTTAAGAGGAGCCGGCTAACGTACGGTCATACACAGTAGAAAATATTCTGCATTTAGAATTGGTCGAATCAGATTATCCTCATCAACCATATGCTGGAATAAATGTTTATGAGTTTCTGTTAATCAAAAATGTAATTAACTCCATTAATCTTCTTTAAAGAAAATGTTTAAATGAAATACAATCAAATGTGGAGAGATGGTGGAGAGCTGGGCTGGCACAGTTAGGGGTTCATGTCCTTGGCAGTGCCCAGGAGGAACTGGCACCTCTCCGGCTACCAGTCCACACTCCACACTGTGGTCTGTGTCTCACTTTTTAAGTATTTTGTTTTCACAATACAAATAAAAATTACAAAATGAAGTCAGTGCCACTTAAATTTAATAAAGCTGCTTCATCAAGAACCTTTTTGAACTTAATAAAATAAATATTTTATAATAATACTGAGTTTGTGTTAAACTTTTCGCTGTAATCTGTTTCAGTAGAGTTAAAAAAAATTATATCATTACAGACTGAGCTGCTGCCACTCTGTTAATGTAACTGTAATCTAATTACACATCTGTTCAAGTGTAATCTGAGTTTATTATAGCTATTATTTTTATATAAAGCAGCAAATACTCACATTTAATAATACTGGCTGGTTTAGACTCAAACGACAGATATGGATATCAGCTCATTATTGTAGCGCCGCTCAATAGAGATTTCTAAAGAACTGTAGGCCGCCCTGTCCTCCTTCATCTCCGTACATCTAATCCCATCTGTAAATGTATTTATCAGCAGTTTTTAAAGAGACTTTATGTGAAACCTCCAGAAACTCATGAACACTGTTGGAGAGAACCATTACTAAGCAGCATATTCTCACACTCAGAGGCAGTCTTGCATGCTCGATATTACAGATTTTATTAACTGAACCTCTGCAGCTCGTCTCCATCTCACACACCAGTTAACTTTATCACACATTATCACAGCGTCCTTCCTCATTAGCAGCTCCAGGACGACACCATCCATTCACTGGGGCTGGTAATTGAAAGAAAGGGTACATAAGCAGAAAGACGACTCCACATCCACAGTCTCTAACCTCCAGAAAAAAGTGGGTGTCAAACAGTCAAACAGGGCATTTGCTGTTTTTCTCTCTATTACATTAATGTCAAATTAATATCTTTGTGTTTGGGACAGTTTGTCTCATAGAAGAAGCCGTTTAAAGACGTCATTTGGACATTTTTCACTACTTTCTGACATTCACACAACTATGGTTCACTGTAACAATGATTCTACACTGACACTATTAACTCTAATTAAACTTAATAAATGAATTAATACTCCCACCTTGTAGGAGCAGATTATTTCCTGTGAATAATCATCAGAGACGAGTTTTCAGGATATTGTTAGGAACTTTTTATACAATTCTGTCTGTTTTATGTCATATTTATTTTTTTTGCAACCTAAACTTTAAAAAAAATACAATTGAATTTAGTTTTCTTCTGGGTTCCCACTCTTTTAAAGAAATCCCAGTACAGGACAGCACTGCACACAGTCAACGTTTAATGGACGCTCAGCGTTAGATCACTTGGCTGATTTCGACCCCTCGTGGGGGTCCAGGTTGGGAAACACTGATTTACAGTAAGTGCAAAGAAAACTTTATTTAAAGAACTTTTATCAAACAAAGTTCTTTATATTTAGGACAAGATATAACATATATGACTATCAGGACATCGGTACACTAGCAGAGGAGAAAGAGTGGATCTTACCTGACAGTGAAGTCGTACGAGCAGGACGCCAACAGAGTCTTACTGAACGGAGAAAACTGCAGGGATACAAACGCACTGTAATCAGGATCAAATGTTCTTTATTTCTGCATTTCAACACATGAGGGTCACTATATTTACTTCATATCCATGAACGCAGTGAAGGATTTATTTAGTTGTGGTGGGAACCCCATTGAATGTGTGGGACTCCTCAGTAACACTTTGATCTATTCAGAGCTGGTTTCATGTTGTACTGGAGTCTGTTTCTGGAGGCCCCCCCCGCTTGTAAAAAGGTGTGAATGTTTCTTTCCATCTGAGTGAGAAGGGCTTGAGGCAGGTGGAGCAGTGAGGGGATTGTGCCGACACACACAGAGTCCACAGAGAGTCATTTCACCGACTGTTGGCTAAGCTCTCCTAAATTAATTTATTCCTTCATTTGTTCCCCCTCTCTGCGTCTGCCAGTTTCACCTTCCTTATCAGAGTGTGAGCCTCGTTTAACACCGTCCTCTCTTTCTCTCTTTCTCTCTGTACTTTAATATTTTCAGCTGCTTTATCCGCAGCGTCAGCAGAAGTCATTTGTAACCAAACAGCAACAAACAGAACAGAGTGAGCGGCTGAGAGGATGAAGAATAGAATCATCAGAGAAAACTGCTTTTAACACTGTTTTCTTCATTTTCACTCTTTTTCCTTTAATATGTTTATAATCTCTCTTTGTATCCATCTGAATCAGTTTAAATGTATTTTCACAAGTATGCCGTCCCCTCCCTCCCCCCTTCCTGTCTCTCTTCAGCTGTCACTGTCCAGTAAAGGCAGTAAAAGCCCAACAATATATAAAAAACTACTAAAATAAGACAACAACAACAACAACAAAACCCTAAAAAACTCAAACTGACAGCTGGGTGAAAGTGTGTCTCTACTCTTCTGCTGATGGTGAATCCTCTCTCCCCCCTTTCCCCTCTCTCTGCTCCCTCCACTGCTTACACTACATAATCAATACAGGCTGACAGATCTGCAGCACGGACAAAACACACACACACACACACACACACACACACACACACACACACACACACACACACCCTCAGTTTTAAAGTGAGTCCTCCCGATCGATTAGTGACACCTGTCCTGCAAAACACAGAGTGAGCGAGTTGTTTCCTCGACTGGGTGAACTCAGGTGAGTGTGTGTTTGTACAACGTGTGTGTGTGTATTGATGACGTCTGTGTGTGTGTGTGTGTGTGTGTGTGTGTGTGTGACATGTGTCTAATCTGAGTAAGTGCGATGTGTTCAGGGTCTCCTCTGCAGCTGTCTTTCCTCACACACTCTCTAATATGTGTGTGTGTGTGTGTGGGGGGGGATCTTATTAGGTCCATTTATGTGGGTGTTTTGATGCTGTCAGACTCTGAATCTCTGACACACACACACACACACTTAGTGTTACAAGTGTGTGTGTGTGTGTGTGTGTGTGTGTGTTTGTGTTTATGTATGTCGTGTGTGTGTGTGTGTGTGTGCGTGCGTACCTTGACTCTGCGGATGGCGTAGGTGTGGCCTTGCAGTTGATTGACAGGCTGTCTGACGTTCCTCAGGTCCCACACACACACGCTGCAGTCGACTGATCCTGTGGCCACGATGTTCTACACACACACACACACACACACACACACACACACACACACACACACACACACACACACACACACACACACACCAATTCACAGTTATTAATAAAATATCTGTGATAATATTATCTTCCTATCATTAGAACTAATCTGTAGATTATATAGGAAGAATAAAGCTGCTTTTTAACAAACATAAAGCTAAAATAAAGGTTGTTGAATGAATTATTCATATATATTATATTATATCCGTCCCTGCAGGATTATTTTGGGATCATTGTGGAATTAAATGTCTGATGTCTCACAGATGTTTTGCAGCTAAATGTTAGGCAAAAAACGATCTAAAGATATTGTGATAATCAATAACTGGCTTTAAGGTGGACTGAACTTGATTGTCTGGTATCTTAAATACTCAGGGATAAAAACAGAAGGAATGTGGGCGGTTACCTGGTCATATTTGCACCAATCACAGCTGAGGACTTCAGCCTTGTGCGCTGGGACGGCCAATCGACACGCTGCGCTCTTCACATCCCAAATCCTGAGCGTCCCGTCACCTGAAAGCAGAGATACAGCAGAGATTTACCCAGAATGCTCAGTACAAGCACAGCCC
Source organism: Dicentrarchus labrax (assembly GCF_905237075.1). NCBI lineage: Eukaryota > Metazoa > Chordata > Actinopteri > Moronidae > Dicentrarchus > Dicentrarchus labrax. Next base: position 23,933,180 of record NW_026136708.1, read on the forward strand.
GTACTGGTGAGCTCTGTTCAGGGTTTGATGGCGCTGTAACTTTAGTTTTAGAGGAAGTAGAGACAGATCTGTTATTTTAGGTATCGTCTTACCATCAGTTTGGTTTTAATTAGTTATTTAAAGATATAAAAGGGGCTTTCAGGGGGAGGCCTGCTCGCCACTGAGTCGGCCGGGCGGCACCAAATGACGTCACCGGTGCGAAATGTCAGCAGCCGTATTTGGGGTGTTTTGGCTTCATAACACTAGATTTATTAATTAGTCATTAATGAGCCACCTGAGCTGCTTTAGAGGAAGAGAGAGCGAGTTATAGAAACAACCAGAGAGAGAGAGAGAGAGAGAGAGAGAGAGAGAGAGAGAGAGAGAGAGAGAGAGGAATATAACTGAGTGTGTGTGTATTAGTAGAAGTTATTCCCTTATGAACCACAGTCCTCATTTCAGGGACCACTTCATTATGGCATCAACCCAACAGTGTGTGTGTGTGTGTGTGTGTGTGTGTGTGTGTGTGTGTGTGTGTGTGCGTGTGGTTGAGGGTCTGCCAACACACTGCGACAATCATAAAGCAGAACCTTTACTCTAAGTTCTCCTCCCTTCTCTCCTCTTCCTCATTCATTTCACACCCTGCAGTCTCTGCGTCCGACCGGCGGCCTCTCAGTGGGATTCAGACCAACAACCTCTGAAACACTGACTGCACCTGACTGAGAGTTAACACTGGAATTAAGAGAATAAACCTCTTAAAAGTATCAATAAAACCAAATATAACCAACTAACTGAATGAATTACTGATTTAAGAGTGTGTGATTGTTACCTCTGTATCTGATATTCTTTATGCTAACAGGCAGCACACAGAAACTTTTACAAACAGTGTGAATGTGCTTCTAGTGACTGTGGAAGCTCCAGCTGACTTTATTTATATTTGAATAATTATTGTGATAATACCACTTTTGCCATATTGTCTTTAAGATGCTGTTTGAGTTTCATCCAGCTGACATGAACTGTTGCTCTCCTTCAGGGAACAGAAGTCATGGTTTAACATTTAGTGTTGGCCTTTATTGGTTTGTAATACTGACGCTCGTGTGGTCCAAAGAACAGTGAGGAAGGATGAAAGTCAGCGAGCTGCCAAATAAAGAAATGAGTTTAATAGGATTACGTGAGCAGGACTCGGAGACAACGCCACCTAAAGTCCCTCCGAGGCTAACGCGACTAAAGTGTGAACAACCCGCTCACTGTTAGCTGCAGATTAAAGAGAGAGCTTCACCTCCCGTTTACTGACCAGCAGATTAATCCTCCCCCTCACTATTTCCTCCTCATCCTCTCCTCCTCCTCTTTAATCCCAGCCACACTCTCTTCCAGACCACATCCTCCCGCCCTTTATCGATTCTTCTCTTAACTCTTCACATCTGTCTTTTTATTTATTCCTCTTCCTCCCTCACACACACTCCACCTCACAGCCACGCGTGGAAGCTGCTCTGGCAGAGAGAGAGAGAGGGAGAGAGAGAGAGTGTGTGTGTGTGACTGTGTGTGTGTGTGTGTGTGTGTGTGTGTGTGTGTGTGTGTGTGTGTGTGTGTGTGTGTGTGTGCTTTCTGCAGCACATTAGAGGTTGACTTCTGTAAAAGGGTCTCGCTCTATTACACCTGGTATCTCTGCTGTATCAGCAAGTTCAGCCAACACACACACACACACACACACACACACACACACACACACACACACACACACACACACACACACACACACACACACACACACACACACACACACACACACAGACACATACACACACTCACACACACACACACACACACACACACACACACACACACACACACACACACACACACTCACAGTCGCAGTCACACACACACACACACACACACACACACACACACACACACACAGTCACAGTCACACACACACACACACACACACACACACACACACACACACACACACACTCACACACTCACACACACACACACTCACACACTCACACACACACACAGACACACACACACTCACACTCACAGTCACACACACACACAGTCACACACACACACACACACACACACACACACACACAGTCACACACACACACACAGACACATAAACACAGACACAGACACACACACACACACACACACAGTCACACACACACACACACACACACAGACACACACACACTCACACTCACAGTCACACACACACACACACACACACACACACACACACACACACACACACACACACACACACACACACACACACACACAGTCACAGTCACACACACACACACACACACACACTCACACACTCACACACACACACACACAGTCACACACACACACACACACACACACACACACACACACACACACACAAAGTCACAGTCACACACACACACACACACACACTCACACACACACACACACACACACACACAATCACACACACACAGTCACACACACACAGTCACACACTCACACACACACTCACACACTCACACAATCACACACACACAGTCACACACACACAGTCACACACACACACACACACACACACACACACACACACACACACACACACACACACACACACAATCACACACACACAGTCACACACACACACACACACACACACACACACACACACACACACACACACACACACACACACACACACACACACACTCCAAGAATCATCCAGGTGAGTTTCTTTCAGTTTCTTTGTGTTTTTATATAAAATCTAAACTAAATGTGACGCGTGCTGACGTCAGCATGAACTAACTGATTTCAACCAATGACATCGTGACATTCACCCGTCAATCAATCTGCAGAGCGAAGATTCATTAGTTAGCTGGCTAGCTAACAGCACGGCTAGCAAACACCTGAGCGTACCTGCTGCAGTTAGAGCACAGTCCCACCTTCCCAGTAAACCCTGGCTGCTGTCACTGGGACCATCTCAGCCAAAGCTGCCTTAAAGTAAATGAATACATTCATCAGAGACACTACACTCTGCTTTTCATTCACAATATCTGTCAGTCTAACCACTTATGCAGTAAAATCTTTTCATACCAGAATCCATTTCATATATGGGAGAGCTTGAAGAATATAAAAACATTGGGTGCCTTCCCACTAGCCTCATGAATGTTACTCACAAACATTCGATTCAACAGTCGGATTCCATTCCGATTTTTCACAATGCTGTTAAACACCTCTCAACCAGCTACATCTCCTTTAAAACTGTCGACGGCTGAACACCTGATGTGACTCTGAGCGGGAACGCTTCACTGATTGGCTCACATTGATCGTTCAGACCAATCAAGTGCAACCGTCATCATTTGGACTGCAGCACAGACTGGTATAGTTACTCTGTTACTGTAACATGACCAAAGACACTGCGGGACAAACATCTGGAAGATGTGCAAAATCCATAAAATTGCTGATATGAACTTTATTTGTCACAAAATGCAGGTGGAGGTGGAAAAGTTCCTGTGGTCAAAAACAGCCGACTCCTTCCTCTTCAAGCTAATCCCTCCGCGGGTCGTACTCCTCTCACCCTCCATGCACAGGTCTCTGAAGGCATCTAAAAATATCTTTCACTCAGTTTTCAGTGGAGGCTGACTGTGATGGCAGAGGGCGAGTGGGTGACCGTAGCGAAAGCTGCCTTCTGATTGTTTTTATTGCCTGATGGAGCTGAGATCAGCCACCTCCAGAGCGTATCTGTAAAGCCACCGCTACCGCAGCAGAGGCTGCAAACAAACAGCTGGTTGGTGTCTTCCAGCGAGGCGAGCTGGCAGAGCGCCCACGCTCTGCAACAAGCAGAGGAATTACATGCAGACTAAAGACATCGTGCTTCTTTTATTCAGAGATTATTTCACTGCAGCTTTCACTTTATCTGCGTTAAAGTCTGTGAACGGTGACAGAAAACATGAGTGGTGGCAGGAGACAACGACAGAGGATGTTGGTTCAGAGGAATTTTATCTTTTATCAAAAAAATGACATCGTTATTTTAAAAAGTGTAGCTTAAACTATCAAAATACTACAATTCTAAATGACAATACTTAAAGAAGGTTGCTGAAATGTAATTGAAAATAAGTTTTACTTAATAATTGGTAACATAAACATTTATTGGACCAACCTCCATTTTGGTCAGTGCAGTCTAAAGACCTTCATGATGAAGGCCGCAGCACACCACGATGCACGGACCGCGAGGGCCCGTTTGTCACTGCTGCAGCTTTAAATCACATTAATAATTGAATTATAATTAATTATAAGGATTAAAGTTATGTATAATTAAGGGCGTGGCTGTTTTCAGTAACCAGGCTTTACTCAGCCCCACCACACTGAGTTTGACAACCGCTCTACAGAAACCTGTAGGGGACGTCACGGAGACTACGGCCTGTTTTTCCAACAAGGTTTCATGACTTGAAAAGAGAAAGAGTAAAGAGAGTTGAGTAGTTTACTGAAGCTCTGATTTGTTGCGGAGCTGAGACTCCCTGGCTGGCACCAGGGACGACACTGGAGGAGATCTGGAGGGCAGACTGAAGCTCTCCTCTCCTGCTGATGCCGGAGGTGCTGATCTCATGTGGCAGTGAAGCAAATCGAGGGGATGGAGAGAGGATGAGAGGAGTGAGAAGAAGAGGAGGAGAAACATGAGAAGATGTGAGGAGGAGAGGCAGCGAGGAGCATGGGAAGCCCCGATAAGCTTATCGAAATGAGACGCCATCTGCCCCCCTGCCTTCCCCCATATCTCTCTCTCTGTTTCTCACTTCCTCTTCAAAGCCGGTGGTGGCGGTAGCCTCTCAACCCCTCTGCTGCAGAGTGCCACCAGCGGGGACGCCTCCACTGGGAGATAAGGCAGCGATTCTCCACCCTGCGCTAATGCTAGCTAGAGTTGTTTGACAACTCATTATCATCCATCCACTCATCCATCCATCCACTCATCCATCCATCCGTGTAGCACCAGAATAACACATCAGCTCTGCGACGTTTGTTAGTTTTATTCTCTGATATTTAGTCTAAAAACTCGATCTTTGTCTCTCTGTTTACAGTGATTATGTAAAACCTCTGGAGGCCGCGCTGGAGGGAACGGTGACATCTCATTTCTGTTTGAGCTTTAACATGAGAGTTTACAAACTGCTTAACAGGCAGTAACACACCGACTCATGTAACACACACGTAGACTGTATGTGTAGATTTATGCAAAGAACTGTCAGTTAAATGTTATTAAACTGAGTTCTTTCTGTTTTTCTTTCAGGGTCCAAACGGACTCATCTGCCATTACACACAAAAAATACACATATACACATTTTATTATCCTTGTTACTGATTCTATTTGTTATTTCTGCCCACTTTCTTAATCTATTTTATTAAGTTTTTAGTATAGCCTTTATTAAATACTATCGTTACAACTGTAAAATTGATTGTGTTGTATTTTATTGTCATTTTTATGTTATATTCTATTTTTAAATCTAGGTTATTCCATTTTTATTCCATTGTGTCTTATGATCGGTCAGTCTTTGAACTGTATGAAAGGTGTTTTACCAATAATGTTTGGTTTATTGATAGATGACATTTATTAGTAATTAGTTACAGTACTAGTTAGTGGTGAAAGTAATAATATTACTGTAATGTTATTACTGCACTGAAACCGAGATGCTCTGAAGTCTTTATTTCTTCAGCAAGCTCAGGTTGAGTCTTACACTTCATTTCTGTCTAACCTTTGTCTGCCTTCACTGTAGACCTCTGCGGCTTTACAGCAGCTCCTCTGAGACACTGAAGGAAACCAGCAATTTCAAGACGGACCAACAAAAGGTCGATTTCCTTTCCGGTTTACTTACAGTCGGTGATCACCTGTGTCCTCACACAGAGACAAACATTCACTTTGGTCCCCTCTCTGCTCTTTATTAATGCTTCGCTCAAAGGCACTACGTCTGGGTCAGTCTGGGGAATATCTCTATCTCCCCCTGGTGGCTGAGCGGGTGTACAGTGGCAGAGCTTCAGTCTCTGATCAGCAGCCTCGTCCTGCATTATAACAACCACAGAGCTCACAGAACAGTGAGGAGGAAGTACATATATATAAGACAGGAAGAGAATGAAATAAAAAGTACCGAAAATACCAGGAAGACTCATCTCTGATCAATATTCATCATTTCAGCTGCTGGTGTTACTGGGAAACTGTGTGTGTGTGTGTGTGTGTGTGTGTGTGTGTGTGTGTGTGTGTGTGTGTGTGTGTGTGTGTGGTTTAAACATCTGGCTCCAGGTGTTTGTTGTTCCTGGAAGAACTGAACAGTACATGTTGTGCTAAAGTTTCCCCGAGGACAGAGATAACACACGCACACGCACCACACACACACACACACACACACACACACACACACACACACACACAGCCTTTGTCTCTGATGGATGCCTGCTATCAATTATTTAACCAGACTCTACCTGCTATCACTGAACAAACACACACACACACACACACACACACACACACACTGTCCATCTGTTAATTGTGTGTGTGTGTGTGTGTGTGTGTGTGTGTGTTTCAGTGTTCTGCAAAACATCATTTGGCTGACAAGCACTTTACTTTGTGACACACACACACACACACACACACACACACACACACACACACACACACACACACACACACACTCAGCTCAACTCAGAGGTAGAGAGTGTGAAGGATTTAGTGACATCTAGTGGTGAAGTTTCAGACTGCAACTAACTGAATACCACTCGGGAATGAGAACAGGCTGTGAAGTGTGTAGGAGAAACTACAGTGTCCAACTCTTCCTCACAGGTTAGTTAATGACAGACAGTCAGTGAGTGTGTCTGTGTCCAACTCTTCCTCACAGGTTAGTTAATGACAGACAGTCAGTGAGTGTGTCTGTGTCCAACTCTTCCTCACAGGTTAGTTAATGATGTTACTGAGTCAATGTGAGCAGATTGTGTCTGTAGACTGAAGAGAATCAGAGTCTCTCTGATGGTGGAAATAAAGGTTTTACTTCCTTAAAACAGCCGTTTTTTGAATGGAGTTTGGTGTGACAGTGTGGAGCAGAGGGGATTTGAAACTTAATAATTCCAATAAACTGAGCTGACCTACCTTCTAATAATGAACCTTGTAAACAGCAGAAAGTAACAGGAAGTGGAGATAAACCCTCCTGTTTTCTTCTTCTGTGGTAGTAAAAGGTAGATTAATGAACACAAACATTAGTTTCCAGTTAATAAAGAGTCTGAACCACAGGAACAGGGACAGACCACAGAAATATGAGAGTCAGTAAGGTAGCTGTATATTTAAGGACTAATCAATAAGTATTTCTGTATATTTCATACATTTCATTACAGCCTAACTGTCTGCACTGCTGGCTGTAGGATCTAAGCTCCTAATAGCTAAAAGGTGATATGGTTATTCTGTGGTTATTCTGTGGTTATTCTAGTTATTCTGTGGTTATTCTGTGGTTATTCTGTGGTTATTCTGTGGTTATTATAGTTATTCTGTGGTTATTCTGTGGTTATTATAGTTATTCTGTGGTTATTCTGTGGTTATTATGGTTATTATGGTTATTCTGTGGTTATTATAGTTATTCTGTGGTTATTCTGTGGTTATTATGGTTATTATGGTTATTTATGGTTATTCTGTGGTTATTATAGTTATTCTGTGGTTATTCTGTGGTTATTATGGTTATTATGGTTATTCTGTGGTTATTCTGTGGTTATTATGGTTATTCTGTGGTTATTATGGTTATTATGGTTATTCTGTGGTTATTATGGTTATCCTGTGGTTATTCTGTGGTTATTCTGTGGTTATTCTGTGGTTATTATAGTTATTCTGTGGTTATTCTGTGGTTATTATGGTTATTATGGTTATTCTGTGGTTATTATGGTTATTCTGTGGTTATTCTGTGGTTATTATAGTTATTCTGTGGTTATTCTGTGGTTATTATAGTTATTCTGTGGTTATTCTGTGGTTATTATGGTTATTATGGTTATTCTGTGGTTATTCTGTGGTGCTGCAGCGGTGTCTGGCTGAGCTGCAGGTCAGATGTGAACATGCAGCTGTTAACGTCAGTCCACAGTAACGGCTCCATGATGGAGGTCAGTGCTCAGTAAGTCATTTAGCTGCAGAGCTCCACCGGAGGACTTATCTGATCTAACGAGCTCTGTGTTTCTGCTCCGAAGCTCAACAAACAACACCTGACCTCTGAATTCTGCAATTAAATTAGCCTTCGATTGGGCACCCGGTTAGCTCAGTGGGTAGAGGTGGCCACCCACGTACCGAGGCTGAGTCCTTGCTGCAGCGGCCTAGGGTTCGAATCCGACCTGCGGCCCTTTGCTGCGTGTCATCCCCTCTCTCTCTCTGCCCCCCTTTCCTGTCTGTCTTCAGCTGTCAACAATAATAAAAGGCAATAAAAAAATGAGCCTTCGATTTCAAATAGGTATCAGTATTTACATCTTTAGTGACCTGATGTAGCAGCTTCTTGTTGTTCAGTCTGTATCTCCATTATTCTGTTTATTTTCCTTTTTAACAGACTGTTTCATCTGTTAAGTGATTGTTGGTGTTGAATTGTCCGTATTTACAACATGAGACACTAATATGGACTATTAAAACAGTTTCAGTCATTTGAAAAGATCCTCTCTGTTTTATTGAACTAAAATAGAGATTAATTAATAATTATGTGCAGCGCTAACTGAAAACTGAACTTAGATATGTGCTAGGCTAATCTATGTTGCTAAGTAGCTAGCTATAAGTTATAAAATAAATAGAAATAGGGTTGATATATACTGCCACACTGTATGAAAGGCTTCATTTTTACATTGAGATTTCTTTATTTAAATGTAATTGTAGTGAAACTGCCCCAGTTTGAACGAACTCTCTTATTTCTGTCACATGGTCCAACCAACAGGAACCCGAGCAGCTCAACATTAACTCTCACTACACGTCCTCTCGCTCTCACGAACCAATGAACCAGAACTCATTAGCCCACTAGTTTCACAGACTTGATGCTGAACTGACTCCGGCTGCTCTACAGTCTGTTTCAGCAGCAGCTGGCTCCGCCCCTCTGATAACGGTAGAGAGCGCTCCCACACAGACGGGAACAGAGCCGCTCTCCCTCCGGGGACAAACTCATACACCTCATTGTCTTCTGACTGAAACCAACTTCTAATACCTCCCTCCCTACAGAGCGAGAGGAGGAGAGGAGGAGAGGAGGAGGAGCTCCCTCCCTACAGAGCGAGAGGAGGAGAGGGAGGAGCTCCCTCCCTACAGAGCGAGAGGAGGAGAGGAGGAGAGGAGGAGGAGCTGCCTCCCTACAGAGCGAGAGGAGGAGAGGAGGAGAGGAGGAGGAGCTGCCTCCCTACAGAGCGAGAGGAGGAGCTGCCTCCCTACAGAGCGAGAGGAGGAGCTGCCTCCCTACAGAGCGAGAGGAGAGGAGGGGAGGAGGAGCTGCCTCCCTACAGAGCGAGAGGAGGAGAGGAGGAGGAGCTCCCTCCCTACAGAGCGAGAGGAGGAGAGGAGGAGAGGGAGGAGCTGCCTCCCTACAGAGCGAGAGGAGGAGAGGAGGAGGAGCTGCCTCCCTACAGAGTGAGAGGAGAGGAGGAAGAGGAGGAGCTCCCTCCCTACAGAGTGAGAGGAGGAGAGGAGGAGAGGAGGAGCTCCCTCCCTACAGAGCGAGAGGAGGAGAGGAGGAGGAGGAGGAGAGGAGGAGCTCCCTCCCCTACAGAGCGAGAGGGAGGAGAGGAGGAGAGGAGGAGGAGCTGCCTCCCTACAGAGCGAGAGGAGGAGAGGAGGAGAGGAGGAGCTGCCTCCCTACAGAGCGAGAGGAGGAGAGGAGGAGAGGAGGAGGAGCTGCCTCCCTACAGAGCGAGAGGAGGAGAGGAGGAGAGGAGGAGGAGCTGCCTCCCTACAGAGCGAGAAGAGAGGAGGAGAGGAGGAGAGGAGGAGAGGAGGAAGAGCTGCCTCCCTACAGAGCGAGAGGAGGAGAGGAGGAGGAGCTGCCTCCCTACAGAGCGAGTGGAGAGTCACTGAAGTTGTTAACTTGCAGACAGTAATGGGCTAGTTACTTATTTAATGCATTACTCCCTGTAAACAGTAATTAGTTACACTGCGAGTTACTTATTTAATGCATTACTCCCTGTAAACAGTAATTAGTTACACTGCGAGTTACTTATTTAATGCATTACTCCCTGTAAACGGTAATTAGTTACACTGCGAGTTACTTATTTAATGTATTACTCCCTGTAAACAGTAATTAGTTACACTGCGAGTTACTTATTTAATGCATTACTCCCTGTAAACAGTAATTAGTTACACTCCGAGTTACTTATTTAATATATTACCCCTGTAAACAGTAATTAGTTACACTGCTAGTTACTTATTTAATGTATTACTCCCTGTAAACAGTAATTAGTTACACTGCGAGTTACTTATTTAATGTATTACTCCCTGTAAACAGTAATTAGTTACACTGCTAGTTACTTATTTAATGTATTACTCCCTGTAAACAGTAATTAGTTACACTGCTAGTTACTTATTTAATATATTACTCCCTGTAAACAGTAATTAGTTACACTGCTAGTTACTTATTTAATGTATTACTCCCTGTAAACAGTAATTAGTTACACTGCGAGTTACTTATTTAATGTATTACTCCCTGTAAACAGTAATTAGTTACACTGCTAGTTACTTATTTAATGTATTACTCCCTGTAAACAGTAATTAGTTACACTGCTAGTTACTTATTTAATGTATTACTCCCTGTAAACAGTAATTAGTTACACTGGGAGTTACTTATTTAAGGTATTACTCCCTGTAAACAGTAATTAGTTACACTGCGAGTTACTTATTTAGGTATTACTCCCTGTAAACAGTAATTAGTTACACTGCGAGTTACTTATTTAATGTATTACTCCCTGTAAACAGTAATTAGTTACACTGCGAGTTACTTATTTAATGTATTACCCCTGTAAACAGTAATTAGTTACACTCGAGTTACTTATTTAATGTATTACTCCCTGTAAACAGTAATTAGTTACACTGCTAGTTACTTATTTAATCTATTACTCCCTGTAAACAGTAATTAGTTACACTGCGAGTTACTTATTTAATGAACCAATGATCAGAAAGTCTCTACAACCTCTGCACTGTGTGACCTGTGCTGGCTCACCTGACGCTGAAGCAAAGCATCCTGGGATGTGAGGGGACCAAATGGTGCTGTAGACGACCCCTTCATGACCCCTGAGTGTGGTCAGAGAGCGGCTGAGAGCGGGGTCCCACTGCGAGGACACACAACAACAACACACATGAAGACCCACAACAACAACAACAACAACACATGAAGACACAACAACAACAACAACAACACAAACACATGAAGACACAACAACAACAACACACACACATGAAGACACAACAACAACAACAACAACAACACAAACACATGAAGACACAACAACAACAATACAACATGAAGACACAACACAACAACAACAACAACACACATGAAGACACGCAACAACAACAACAACAACAACAAAACACATGAAGACACAACAACAACAACAACAACAACACAAACACATGAAGACACAACAACAACAACACACATGAAGACACAACAACAACAACAACAACACAAACACATGAAGACAACAACAACAACACACACACATGAAGACACAACAACAACAACAACAACAACACAAACACATGAAGACACAACAACAACAATACACATGAAGACACAACACAACAACAACAACAACAACAACACATGAAGACACGCAACAACAACAACAACAACAACACAGACACACACAGTGAACTCACCACTTTAGAGCTCTGATCCCACGATCCAGAGACGATGAGGTTCTCTCCTCTGGTCTGACTCCAGTCCACAGAGTACACCTACACACACACACACACACACACACACACACACACACACACACACACACACACACACACACACACACACACACACACAGACACACACACACACACACACACACACAGACACACATACACGCCACACACAGATCAATAAACAGTTTTCAATGTGTGTGTGTCTGTGTGTGTGTGTGTGTGTGTGTGTTTTACCTCCTGTGTGTGTGTGTGTGTGTGTGTGTGTGTGTGTGTGTGTGTTTTACCTCCTGTGTGTGTTCTTTGGCCACTCTCAGCGGAGCGCTGTGATTGGCTGTGTCCCACAGCTGCAAGCTGCCGTCCCCGCCCCCGGCGACCATGAGATGCTCGTTGGATTCGCTCCACGCTACATCGAACAGACCGTCACTCCACTCCCAGCTGACACACACACACACACACACACACACACACACAGAAAACTCTTCATTGAGCTGAATTTAACTCTGTACTTTATATTAGCTGAAATATCTTATTAAGACAAAGTTAAATAGATTTTAGATTCTAGAGCAAACAGCAGGAAAATGATTCAATAAAAAAGAAGAAATGGAGAAAGAAGAACTAGAAGTGAAAGATATTAAAGAAAGAGACTTTACCTCCTCACCAGAGTGACTCCAGTCTCAGTCTGATCCAGGACCAGCAGAGTGCCACAGCCTACAAACACATTACACTGCTTCATGTGGTCACATTCTTCATTCATTCATTCACAGAAACCAAAAAGCAACATAAAGTGTTTCAGTTTAATATTCTTCTAAAGATCTTGGATCCAGTTCCTGACCGACCACATTCATTAAGCTCTGATGAATCTCTGTTTATCTCTTCTGGCTGTGTGTCAACTCTAATATGGCAGAGACAGTGTGAGTCTCCTGGTTACTCTGATGGGTTAGGGGTTGGGGGGTCCTCCTGCAGTCAAAGAACCACTGTAACTGTAACTGTGACTGTACAAAAGGCTTTTATTTTGAAGGTGTGTTTAGGGGAAGTGATGCAATCACCCCCGTGGAGCGGTGAGCTGCACAGCCTACAGCCGAGTCGACTGACTTTTTTTCCTTTCTGCCTTTTACACCTTGACACACCTGTGGGGACTTATAGTATATTTCGCGTTTAACTCAGGTTGTTTTTGTTTGGAGTGTGTTTTTATTGTGCTACTCCGAGTGTTAAGTGGATGCACGAAGTAAGTATTGTTTCTATATTGTGTTAATTATGGCGCACCTCGTTAACTCTCATGTGTGTTTTTCCGTTGATAGGTACTCCTGAAAGATACTGAGCGAGCAGCGATCTACAGAGCAGAAATGCAGAAGCTCATTGGAGCAGGAGCGGTGCAAGAGGTCACCGAAGAGAAACCATCTGAGGAGTATTGGTACATTCTCCATCACTTAGTCGCTCACAATGGGAAGAATCGGCTCATCTTCAACTGCTCTCACCAATACCTTGGGCAAACTCTGGACCAGTACCTACCACCCGGTCCCACCCTTGGAGCTTCCTTGGTGGGCGTCTTACTGCGGTTCCGGGGGCATCCTGTTCCAGTAAGTGGAGACATCAAGGGGATGTTTCATCAGGTCCGCCTCCTTCCTGAAGATCACCCTCTACTGAGGTTCCTATGGCGTGACCTGAAAGTGGATGAGCCCCGAAGAGTATTTGAGTGGCAGGTCCTGCCCTTCGTACAACCTGTAGCCCCTGTTGTGCTACGTATGCACTGTAGCGCCATGTTACCGATCACTGCCAGCCTGAAGACATCCTGAGGTTCTCTGTCGACCATTGCTTCTACGTCGATAACTGCCTACAGATTGTGCGTATCCCAGAGGAAGCCAAGCAGTTGGTGGATCGCCTTAGAGATCTTCTGTTTTCAGCAGGCTTCGAGCTGCGGCAGTGGGCCTGCAATGAGCTAAGTGTCCTGGATCACCTGCCACAAGAGGCCCAATCGCAGAGCCTAGACTTGTGGTTGGCACAAGACAAGGCCAACCCTCAAGAATCGACCCTGGGAGAAAGACTGCCTGAGCTACAAGCACAGGCCGGTGTCCTACGATGCTCCGACCCTGAGGAACATCTATAAGGTCCTAGCTTCGCAATACGACCCCTTAGGTTACCTGTTGCCTTTCTCCACCCGGGCAAAGCTCATCATCTGGCAACTGTGGGGTAAGCAGCGAAGTTGGGATGACCCGAACTTACCTGCAGCTCTGCTTCAAGCCTGGTCCACCTGGGAGGATGAGCTGAAGTTCTTGCCTCTCCTTACCTTTCCTTGAGCATACATGCCCACAGACCTTGACCTGGAGGCTGTCACTCACGAAGTGCACATCTTCGCCGATGCTTCAGAATGGGCTGTGGCCTATCTGAGGACAAAGACGAAAGAGGGCCAGATTCATCTGTCTTTTATCCCCGCTCGTTCCAGAGTAGCCCCCAAACGTGTACATTCCATCCCACGCCTGGAACTGTGTGCCGCACTGGTAGCAGCACAACTAGCTAGTCTCCTCACCAAGGAACTCACCTTGGATGTGGCTCACACCACTCTGTGGTCTGACTCTACCACAGTGCTTACCTGGCTCCATTCCCAGTCCTGCCGCTTCAAGGTGTTCGTTGGGGCAAGAGTGGCAGAAATACAGGACCTGACTGAGAACTGTACCTGGCGCTATGTGGACTCCAGACAACCTGACAATAGGTAAAACACTGGAAGAGCTCAAAGATCCTAACTGGTTGTCCCAGGGACACCCCCCTTCCTGCTGCAAAGCCCAGACAGCTGGCCAGAAAGGCCCACTTGAACCCCCAGAGGATCACGCAGAGCTCCGCGCCTTTTGTGGAGCTACAGTCACCTCACCTACTGACAGTGGGCCAGATGATAAAAGATACAGTTCCTGGCAAGAACTCATGGACGACACTGTCAAAGAGCTCCAGGGAACGACCCCCTCTAGTTCCCCACCCACAGCTGAGGATAATCAGCAAGCAGAAACCGGAATCCTACTGAGATCTCAGAAGCAGTCCTTTCCTGAGGACTACAAGCTCCTGGCTGGAGGGAAACCAGTGTCACCTTCAAGTCGTCTACTCACCTTAGCACCTGTCCTCGGTTCAACCTCTGGCTTAATAATGGGTGGTCGGCTCAGACGGCTGGATGATGTTGACGTCCCCCTACATCCTGTTGTCCTTGATGCCACTCATCCCGTGACACATCTGCTCATCCGGAAGTATGACAGCGATTTGCATCACCCAGACCCCAAGCGAGTATTTTCAGAGCTGCGGAGATCATTCTGGATCATCAGAGGGCGGGAGGCAGTCCATAAGCATCAACAGTCCTGTGCTGAGTGTCAACATTGGAGGAACCAGCCTTCTATTCTGAGAACATGGTTCCAGTGTTGCGGCAGCGGCTTGCCCGTCAGAAGATCAAGTTCCACTTTAACCCTCCTGCTGCTCTCCATTTCGGTGGAGTATGGGAGCGGGAAGTTCGGTCAGTCAGGTCAGCACTTTACACGTGTGTCGGATGACAACCAGTTGCTGAAGAAGTGCTACTCACCATGCTCCTGGAAGGGGGCCTCAAAACAAAACAATAAGGAATATATAACAAAAAAAACCCAAAACCAATCCTCCAAAAAAAAAAAAAATTTTGTTGGGGGGGGGTTGTTTTTTTCTTCCCTCGGGGGGTGGGAAAGGAAAAAGAAAAAAAAAAAGGGCTTCAAGCCTGGCCGACCAATTCTGGTCCCGATTTATAAGAGAATACCTGTTATACCTATTGTGTTAATTACGACGCACCTTGTTAACTCTCATGTGTGTTTTTCCACCGATAGGTAACGGATGTCCGTTGTTTAACATTGTTTACGAGTATAATCTGAATGCTGAAGCTTTGTGAGTGGTTTGAGTGTCCAGTGAGCTAGCAGTCGGTAACTTGACGTAGTTCGGGTGGTTAATTGCTCAGCAGGGGGCCATATGCGCCATGTGCCATTGTTTATTTAATACCTGGTTTAGCCAGTAGATGGAGCTATTGGACCAGTTAACCTATTATTATGGTTAATATGTATTTCTGTTGGTGTAAATGTCATTATTATTGTTGCACATGTACAGGAGAGTTGTATATATTTTTCTGCTTATGTAAGCACATTTATTATTATGGAGATGATGGTTTATAATGTGATTTATTATTATTATTATTATTATTATTTCCAGAACTGTGACAACACTGAGTGTTCAATAAATCACTTCAGTCATCAGATCTGCTGGCAAAGAAGACATATCCTGTCCTCATTCCTGTGTCCTGACTGACACTGCATCTCTGCTGTATAAACCTAAACGAGCTAGCATTAGTCCTTCCCTCACAAACTGTAACTGTAAGTGTAACTGTAACTGCACTGTGACTGTAACTGTAACTGTAAGTGTAACTGTAACTGTAACTGTAACTGCACTGTAACTGTCACTGTAACTGTAACTGTAAGTGTAACTGTAAGTGTAACTATACGAACCAGCTATGCCGTAGTACTGGGAGGCGGTGCAGGCCACCCTGTTGGGGATGAACGGAGACACTTCCACAGCGTAGCCGTGACGGGCCGCACAGCGAAACACCTTCACCATGGTCGGCCTGCAGCCCCGCTGCGCCCCCTGCTGGAGGACACGAGGACTGCGATAGAAAACAACAGAGGATGAAGATATCATACTGTGATATGATTCAGAATTAGTGAGAGAATTATTATTATTATTATTATTAGCATCATCAATACAATTTTTACTGAAAGAATGATTAAAACCATGAAGATATTAAATGTTTGTACCAAATAAAGATGGAGAACTTTGGAGGTCAGAGAACTTCATTATAACGCTGTTTGTCTCTTTGTATACTGCACTGGGTCATATTGTGTAATAATATAATAATATATTCACTAATATCTGCATTAATGGTGCAGACCTAGCTGAGGCAACACAGATCATATTATACCAATAAATATATTACACACATATATATTTCTATATTTGCTCCATGTGGCCTCAGAACATCTGGACAACTGCTGGATTCAAATGTCTGATGGATTTATTCTAACTAACAAATAAAATGATTTATTTATATTAGAAAGCCTTTACGTAAATAACTAATGTTCTATTAGAGGTTACAACCTCTCAATAATCAAATAAATCACAGTTTAATAACAGGATCAAAATTCATTATGGCTCATCATACGATAAAAGTATAAAGGAATGTCAAATTATATCAAATTATCAACATTCAAAAGCTCTAATCTCTCTCTAGCTCTATCATTAACGAGCAGATATTGTAGTTTAAATGATGTTTTATTGTAGTTTTAATGTAGTTTTAATGTAGTTTTATTGTAGTTTTATTGTTGTTTTATTGTAGTTTTATTGTTGTTTTAATGTAGTTTTATTGTTGTTTTATTGTAGTTTTATTGTTGTTTTATTGTAGTTTTATTGTAGTTTTAGTGTTCTGTAGCTTTTTGTACTTACAGTCAGATCCAGTGTCACCTTTAATGTTAATGAATATGAACTGAATATAGAAAAGAAGGTGAATGTTAAAGAAATGAAATGAATTAATGTTTAAATAAATAAAAAGCTGTAGGAAACACCGTTAACCGTCCCCGGTACTCACAGTGACAGACAACCAGTCTCAGCCGTTAACCTCCCGTTGTATCGATCAGTTCACCGTAAACCGATCATTCAATCAATCGATCGATAAATCCGGTAAAAGAGACTCCAGCTGCTGACAGCCTCACCACTACAACCACTTCCGTGTTGTGATCAGCTGACCCAACGACCCGGATGAAGGCCGGTGGGGCTGTAAGTCTCGCGAGGTTCTTCTTCTTCTTCTTCTTCTTATAAGATTCCGGCAGTGTAGACGCTGTTAAGCGTGTTACTGCCCTCCACAGGTCAGATTTAGATCTAAATTCTCACATACAATCCTGTATCATGCAGAAACTGCAGAACTGCACCGGAGATCAGTTTGTATTTCTCACTGTGTCCAAACAGAAAAAGCCTCAACTCCAAGTCCTGTCAATCTAACAAAGAATACCTTTCTCTCTTCCCTATACTTTCTACATTCTAGGAAAACCTGCCTTACTGTTCCAACGATCCCACACTCACACAATCCAGAAACCTGTTTTCCTACAATGCACAAAGAATCATTGAACCCACAATGACCCAACCTCAATCTACAGAGTTTCACTGAATCCCTACGAGACAGAGAATCACATAAACATATTTTCCTAACTTTAGGTTGTATAGAAAAGAAGTGTCTACCCCTGGCTTCCCTTTGCCACCCTCTCTGCCATTCTTTCAGCCCGCTTTGATTATTTCTCTTAATTCCACTCTCCCCATGGATAAATGAACATCTACTTCTCTTCTTAAGCTTTCCTTTGCAGTGCGGTCCACCTGCTCATTCCCCCTAACCCCAGCGTGCCCCGGAACCCAGCAAAAGTAACGCTGCAAGCAAACCACATTCTAAAAACCACATTCAAAATGTCATTCATAATGTCAGGACGAGCTGTAGATTGTCCTGCTCTTAAGGTTTCCAGTGCAGCAGCAGAATCAGAGCAGATAGTGACTTCTTTAGGTCTGGCTTCCTCAATCCACCATAAAGCCCATAGAACTGCCATTAACTCAGTAGTGAAAACAGAGCTTCCATTAGAAATACATCGACCAATCTTCAACCCAATCTGCTCCACATACACCCCAAAACCAGCTCTCCCACTAACTGGATCTCTAGATCCATCTGTAAAAATAATTAAAGTACTCTCACTGATTGAACTAAGATGTTCCACTATTCTTGGAGTCACTTTCCTCTTATCTTTTCCTGAAGAAAAGAAAGCTCAATATTCAATTCAGGCATCACCCAATAGGGCTTAGGTAGCCATCTTGTGTGCTCTACATTACCTCCCTGTTCCAAGCCCAGCTTCTTAGCCCACTGGTTTACAGTGACAAAAAAAATATTATATTTATTATCTACTATCTCTTGTAACAGACACCTTGCTGGAAAAGTATGACTACACCCTCTAAGTTTAACCCAGTACTGTAACCCTCACTTAATGCGCCTTAACCATAAGGGCAGTTCTCCCATTTCAACAAGCAGGGCAGGGACTGGGGAAGTTCTAAAGGCCCCACAACAAAGCCTCAATGCCCTTGCATCTGACTTATCCAGAACAGCTTTAGAAGCAGATCCATACACAAAACTCCCATAGTCAAGAGCAGATCTGATCAAGGCCTGAAAAATTACCAACATCGTCTCCCTCTCAGCCCCCCACTCACACCCAACCAGACTTCTCATAACATTTAGAACTTTTCCACATTTCAGCACAATTTTATCTACATGCACAGCCCAAGTCATACGCTCTTCAAACCATACACCCAAACATTTAAAAACCTTTACCTTCTCCAATAAAGACCCATACATATACAGCCCTTTATTAGGTAACTTTCTTTTAAAACCAAATACAACATATTTAGTCTTAGATGCAGAAAATTTGAAGCCCCATGTGTTCCCCCATTCCTCTATAGACAATAATACTCTTTGAATCTGTTTTAAAACAAACTCTACATTACGCCCTCTTTTCCAGATGGCCCCATCATCTGCAAATAGAGACAACCCAAATCCTCTCTCTATTTTGCCAAAGATATCATTAATCATTATATTAAATAAAACTGGACTGATAACACTTCCTGGGTTCCGTTCTCTATTTCTACAGTCTTTGAACAGACACTACCAACCATTACTTGTATTGTTCTTTTCATTAAAAAAATCCTTAATCCACTTAAACATTCGTCCCCTTACTCCCAAGTCAAATATTTTAATCATTAATCCCTCCTTCCACAAAGAATCATATGCCTTCTCAATATCCAGGAATACACTCACTACTATTTCCTTATTGCTAAATGCCCTTTTGATATCCTGATCCAAAACTAACACTGATTCCATTGTCGACCTTCCCTTCCTAAAGCCATTCTGGACATCAACAAAGAGTCCTCTAGTTTCTATGAAGCACACTAGTCTGTTGGTTACCATCTTCTCCATTACTTTACAAAGCACTGCTGTGAGTGCTATAGGGCGATATGAACTAGGGTCAGATGGATCTTTGCCTGGCTTTAAAATAGGGACCACAACTGCATGTTTCCATTCCTTGGACAAATAACCCTCTGCCCACACCGTATTAAACAAAGCTAATATTTCATCAAGTACAATATCATCCAGATGTTTAAAAAACTCATAAGACAACCTATCTCTCCCCGGGGTAGTATTTACCCCAGACATAATTGCATCCTTCAACTCTTTTATAGTAAAAAACAGATTTATAGGATTATCGTTTTCTAAACTCCTTTCCAACTTCCACTGATTAACTGCCATCAGCTCAGTTCTCTTCCTACACCTCTCAGCCCCCATTCTCTCTGATCTATGTACTGCTTGAAAACTATCTACAAACATGTCTGCTTTTTCCTTATTGGAAACTGCTACTGTCTCACCCTTCTGTAACACTGGTATCAATCTTCTTTTATATACCCCTGACATTCTACGTATTACAGACCACAAATGCCTTACAGGAGTCTCAGGGCCTAGCGTACCACAAAACTTCCTCCAACTATTCCTCTTTGCATCCTTTATAAGTCTTCTTGCTACTGCCCTTAGCCGCTTGTACTCCATTACATTAACCAACATTGGAAACTTTCTTAGTCTTCTATATGCTCTATTCCTACTCCTTCCAGCTTGATCACACTCCTTATTCCACCAAGGAACCAGCATACGAGTCCTAGGTTCCTGCTTCAGAGGAATAGTACGGCAAGCGGCCTCATGTATCATAAGACTAATGGATGTATTCCAATTATCTACAGTACCCTCACTATCAATCTCTCCTACTAAGCTCTGAACCCTCTCCTGAAATTTATCCCATTTAGCCTGAGAAAAGTTATATCTAGGGGCTTTCTTTGCCACTTCTCTCCTCAATTCCCTACCAAATCTGCATAAAATAGGATAATGATCACTACCCAATGTATACGAGTCTATAACATCCCATTCACCAACTCTAGCTAAGTTTGACGAAGCGATTGACAAATCTATATGACTGCAGGTATTTCTGACAATATGATATCTAGTTGGCCTTCCATCATTTAACACTACTAACTCATATTTATCTATAAATTCTTCTACAATAACACCATTTTTATCCCTATGATCACTACCCCATAAAGGATTATGTGCATTAAAATCTCCAATCCATATAACAGGACACCTTACCTTCTCCATTATCTCATCAAAATCTGACAATACCAAAGGTTGACAAGGGTTATAATAATTTAGCACAGTAATAGAATTTTGACTGCTCCAAATCTCCACAGCCAAACACTCAAGATTGGAATTAATATCAATTCTCCTATACTGCAGCCCAATATTAACAAAAGTTGCACAGCCCCCACCTGATCTATCAGACCTATCTACTCTCAAACATTCATACCCTGGAATTACAAAATCTAGAGAAGGCTTTAACCAAGTCTCTTGAATACATATCAATTCTGGAGCTTCTTTAAATTCATCAACAAACCTTTTTAACTCCTGACCATTTCCTATTAGACTCCTGGCATTCCATTGAAGAATATACCACATTAAGATGCTAATGAGGATCCACATCATCCACTTCACCAACATCCTCCATACTGCTAACCCTCACCAACTGTGACCTATCCATAGGTTGACTCGCCTTCATGTATTGATGTAGCTCTTCTGGCAACTGCGTTATACCGAGGAACCTTTCAGCTGCCCCCACCACTAACCTAATAATATCTGAGCGATTAGCTGCTTTCTTAGCTCCTACCAACACATCAGACACAAAAGACAGAAATGACTCCTTTGTAAGATTCAACATATCAGAATGAAGGTCCCACTGCAATGTACTGTATTGAACTGGCTTCCTGACACTGCTCTAGTACCAGATATCCCTTTTCCACATTCTCTATCCACTCTTTGAACTGCCTTTGCATACGACACCTTGTTCAGCTCCCTCACATCCTGCCCCCGCTTAGCCTGAACAAATCGCTCACACCCGTGAAACTGTGCCCCATGATCCCCCTCACAGTTAGGGCACTTAGGAGCCTCTGCCTTGCAACTTTGTATTATATGATCTCCACCACACTTTGCACACCTTCTTTTACCCCGACAAGCCCCAGCAACATATCCAAATCTCTGACAGTTACAGCAGTGCAACGGTGGTTTAATGTACTCTCTCACATAATACGCCATACTCCCAAGAAACACTCTCTGTGGCAGTACACTATCTTTAAACGTCAACAGGACCGGCGGATCCCCGGCTCCATCCCTACGCTTAAATCTGATCACATCAGTTACCTGGGCCCCCTTAATGTTTTCTAAGATTTCCTTATCAGATAAGCCAGCAAACACTCCATACACCACTCCCTTGATTCCTTGCTGGCTTCCTCTAGGGATCAATGCCTCCACCTTGACCACCAGCTTCCCCACACCTCTAGCATCATTATACTGTTTCCTGTTTTTACAACAAACTCTTAACATTCCATTAAACAATATCTTGGCCTGAAATTCTTTGCCTATCTGACTCTCCAAAGCACTGGTAACTTTTAATGGATTCACTGCTCTAAATCCTGCATCTCCTAGATTAGTTCCCTTAACTTTAAACAGCACGACAAACTCTTCAGTATTTCCAGTTTTCCTAACCTTATTTCCTTCATCTCCTGACATTTCAGGTCTTTCACTAGATGCCCCCCTCTTAGAGCCCCCCTTTTCCTTCACCACCGTCTGCCACCCACCACCCTCATCCCCCTTCCCTGAAGCCATGAGCCTCTTAAATTCCTCCTTCCCAACCCTAATCTAATTCTAATAATACTAGCCCTACTATTAATAAAAATTAAAAAAAAATAAAAAAGTAGAAGAAAAAGTGTCTCAAATTTGTTATGCGGCAGCAGGCGTAGAACACGAGCATGTGTGCCAACTCCGCTTCTCTCAGCGTCTCTCACAGTTCACCACCTGCTCCCACTCTCAATCAACTGACCAGCTCCTCCGACGGTCCCAAAAAAAAACGCCTCTCTAGTTCGTCTTGCGAGGTTTCGGTAGATTACGGTGTTTGTACACAATGAAGAGCAGCAGGTACTCTACTGAATGTAACTGTAATCTGATTACATCTTTATTCCCTGTAGGCTCACTGTAATGGATTACTGGTACCTTGTTATTCCTCAGTTACATCAGTAATACTCTATCTGTTCTGTATACTGTGTTTGATATTGGAATATAATAACATGTAAAATGTCAACCTGCACTTTTATTGGTGGATAGAAGAAATCTTTTTTTAAACAGTTTCAGTTTCAGGCTGCAAATCAAAGTCAAGGAAGTTACCATATACGGTTCCTCAGCCACCTACAAGAGATTGTAAAGAATACACATATAAAGTTAAAGGAACATTTATTTCCAAATGAACAATCAGACATATGTCTCACAGAACTTATGACACTTAAAAATATCTCACATGTGATACAAAAACAACGTCAGTAAGTCACTGTATGTGATTGATATTTATTATAGTCCAGTCACACAGGCAACTGCTTCATGGTTTCTGATGAAGCAGAACTTGGCATTGAGGCACAGGTGGACCTTACAGACTCTGCAGAGCCCCCTCCTGCTGCAGTCCTGCAGGTCTGACGGGTGGTGTAGACAGGGCCATGGAAAAGGGACAGCTCAAAATCATCTGGGGCTACGGTGTCTAAAAAATGATCAATTCTTTCTATCATTTCTTTCATCTGTACGTCTGCAGGCTGCACATTACCCTCACACATGATCCCTTCATCCCAGCATCCTTTGCTCTTCTCTTCCTTCAGCCTCCTCTTCCTCCTCTATTACAGTAAACACATCAGGTTGGTACTAACTAACATCAGCTGTGTGTGATCCTGTACAGACTGAACTATCTGGTCAGCAGTGAGAAAGTTTCTCTCTCCCTCCTACAGAGGACACAGAGACACTGAGGAACCAGACCAGAACCTGAACCAGAACCCAGGATAAAGAGGTTCAGTGAATGTGGTGTTGAAGGTGTGGAGGTGGATCAGTGTGTCAGAGGAGACTGTGTAGAAGGACAGAGTGCCAGCAGGACAGTCCACATACACTGCTACTCTACGGGAGGAGGAGGAGGAGGAGGAGGAGGAGGAGGAGGAGGAGGAGATGAATGTTTCTCTGTTATTGTGACAGACAGAGTAACCACCATTAGAGCACTGCAGACTCCAGGACTGATCATTCCTTCCAAACAAACAGTCTCTACTGTTTCCTTTCCTGTTGATTCCTCTGTAACTCACTGATATATAAACTCCTCCTCTCCACTCGACCTCCCAGTAACAGCGACCAGTCAGACCATTTCTACACAGCAGCTGATACCAGAAGTTAAATCTGTCTGGATGATCAGGATATGACTGATCCTCCTTCACTGATGTCATCTCCCAGTTGTTGTCAAACAGTTTGATCTTTCTGTTCACTGTGTTTGTGTCGACTGTGAGTTCACAGGAATCTGATGGAGAGAACAAGACACAATACAGCTGCAGTTATTGATCTATCATCTGATCATTGATTGACACTTTGATGATGACATCAGAGCTGTGAATGAGTGATGTCACAGTGTGAAGATGGTTGAATGTGTGCTGCTTTGTTTTCACACTTACACTTCCTCAGACCTGGTCTCAACCATCGGACTCCAGCAGGCTCCACCCTGAAAGGAGGAGGGGGGTCAGAGCAGCATGGAAACATGGACATTACATCGCTCTCATACACAGAGCTTATTCTCTACAAATGGACTTACATCTTCACATGGAGCACTTATTATTAATCAGCTGATAGTCTTTCAGTTCACTGGAGCTTCTTCTGCCATGGTCCTGCTTGACTGCCATTGCCAATACTGTTACTGTGCACCTGTCTGTCTGTCTGTCTCTCGCTCTCACCCCAACTGGTCGAGACAGACGACCACCCACCTAGAGTTTTTCCTTGCCCTTGTCTCCAAGGTCTTGCTCATGGTGGTACTGTTGGGTCTCTGTAAATAATGTTATAAGGAGTTCGGTCTAGACCTGCTCTATTTGAAAACTGTCCTGAGATAACTTCTGTTATGAATTGGTGACATACAAATAAAACTGAACTGAACTGAATTGTAGTTTAGGTGACGCCTTTAGTTTTTCTGAATTAAAAGGTAACACACGCTGATGGCAGATGACATCCATCAAAATATCTCAAACTATTTATGATATGAGCCCACAAACCTGCAGCGTGACAACACTGGCAATATCAACCCACCATGATGCTCACCAACCCATCAGGATAAACCACTGTCCTATTTTCCAATGTTGAAACAAGACATCGGTCCAGAAAAACAGTTCATCACCTTTCCTCTGTCACCTGACTACTACTACTGTATTGATCCGCCTCGTACCTGAAAGTGTCCAGTCTCCAGTGTGGATCCTCCAGTCCAGCAGACAGCTTTGTTGCTGAGTCTCCTGGATGATTGTAGCTCAGGTCCAGCTCTCTCAGATGGGAGGGGTTGGAGCTCAGAGCTGAGACCAGAGAAGCACAACCTTCCTCTGTGATCAGACAGCCTGACAGCCTGCAAACACACAGAACAACATGTAGTCCGGTGTAAAAGTACAGGGGTTAGAACAAGTGTGTTTGTGTGTGTGGGCCCACTGTTTAGTTTAGAGTTCAGTTAAGTAGCATATTTGATCTGAGTTTGATAAGTATAGAGAAATCGTATTAAGGGGTAAGAACTGGGAATTTTACCGGAGACCTGGAATTATTTGAATTTTGAATAGTATTTTGATATTGCCAATTCTATTTTACTTATTATAAGTGTCTGTTTTTTTTACAGTGTTTTACCAATTTTGGTAAAGGTCATTTTTGTTTACAAGTATAATATTTTTATTTTAAAGAAGTCTAATTTGAGTAATTGTGTTATTTCATTTTTGTTTATCTGTGAACTAACAAAGTAAATATTATTTGTGTTAAACTGGAAAACAACTGCTTAGTGAACTATTATTTCATTTATTTGAAAGAGCTGTCTGGGGTCAGTTATTTAAAATAGTGTAGAGTACGTGTGAATAGAGCCACTGCTTAGTCTAACAAAGTTGTTGGTAATTCATAAAGTATTAGGCCATAAAAGGTTTCACACAAAACAGGTAAACCTTCGTGGTAGCTACATTAATAAATCGAACCCAAACACCCCATCATTCAGGTCCAAGGTGAGTTGCTTTAACTTAAGCATTTACTGAGTGTTGGGGTGCTACAAACACATTACATAATAAACATGTTCAAGGAAAGAGACTCAAACTAAACAAAACAATGTTAGGAAGATTACAATTGTATCCATCAACATAATTCAGCTTTAAAGTGGTTATTAGTTGAACAGGTTGACAAATTCTGACCTGAGAGTTTCCAGTTTACAGTGTGGACTCTTCAGTCCAACAGAAAGCAGCTTCAGTCCTGAATCCTGCAGGTTGTTGTTACTCAGGTCCAGCTCTCTCAGACTAGAGGACTGGGAGCTGAGAACTGAGGACAGAAATTCACAGCTTCTCACTGAGAGGTTACAGCCACTCAGTCTGTAGAGACAATGATCAACAATAAGAAAAATAACATTTGTGACCAGCACTTTATCACTCAGCCAAAACCAAAAACACTTTAAATTAGTTCTGTAAAAATGATATCAGCTAGTGAGGAGTTCCCAATGTTGGTGATATATAATGTCTTTATAATCTCTCCAAGTCAAAAAGATAGCAGAGTATTTAAGTGATAATACAGAAATCCAACTCTGTCTGTACTTACAGAGCTTTGTTGGAGGCTTTGACCACTGGCAGCAGCCTCAGAAGAGCCTCCTCTGAAGCAGAGTATTTCTTCAGGTCAAACACGTCCAGATCTTTTTCTGATGACAGTAAGATGAAGACCAGAGCTGACCACTGAGCAGGAGACAGTTTATCTGTGGAGAGACGTCCTGAACTCAGGGTCTGTTGGATCTGATCCACTAGAGAACGATCATTCAGTTCATTCAGACAGTGGAACAGATTGATGCTTCTCTCTGCAGAGGGAGTCTCTTTGATCTTCTTCTTGATGTATTCAATTGTTTCCTGATTGGTCTGTGAGCTACTTCCTGTCTGTGTCAGCAGACCTCGTAGGAGAGTCTGATTGGTCGACAGTGAAAGACCCAGGAGGAAGCGGAGGAACAAGTCCAGGTGTCCTTGTTGACTCTCTAAGGCCTTGTCCACAGCACCCTGGTGGAGATATTTTAGATTCCCTTTGTCTGTAATTAATTTAGACCACCAGGATGTTGTTTGTTGTTCTGCCAGCAGATTGACTCCAGAGTTGATGAATGTCAGAAGGACATGAAGAGCAGCCAGAAACTCCTGAACACTCAGATGGACGAAGCAGAAGACCTTGTCCTGGTACAGTCCTCTCTCCTCTTTAAAGATCTGTGTGAACACTCCTGAGTACACTGAGGCTGCTCTGATATTGATGCCACACTCTGTCAGGTCTGATTCATAGAAGATCAGGTTGCCTTTCTGCAGCTGCTCAAAAGCCAGTTTCCCCAGAGACTCAATCATCTTCCTGCTATCTGGACTCCAGTGTGGATCTGTCTCAGTTCCTCCATCATACTTGATGTTCTTCAGTTTGGACTGAACCACCAGGAAGTGGATGTACATCTCAGTCAGGGTCTTGGGCAGTTCTCCTCCCTCTCTGGTCTTCAACAAATCCTCCAGAACTGTAGCAGTGATCCAGCAGAAGACTGGGATGTGGCACATGATGTGGACGCTTTGTGATGTCTTGATGTGGGAGATGATTCTACTGGCCTGCTCCTGATCTCTGAACCTCTTCCTGAAGTACTCCTCCTTCTGTGGGTCAGTGAACCCTCTTACCTCTGTCACCATGTCAACACACTCAGGAGGGATCTGATTGGCTGCTGCAGGTCGTGTGGTTATCCAGAGGCGAGCAGAGGGAAGCAGGTTCCCCCTGATGAGGTTTGTCAGCAGCACATCCACTGAGGTGGACTCTGTAACATCAGTCAGGATCTCAGTGTTGTGGAAGTCCAGAGGAAGTCGACACTCATCCAGACCGTCAAAGATGAACACAACCTGGAACTCTTCAAACCTGCAGATTCCTGCTTCTTTGGTTTCAGTAAAGAAGTGATGAACAAGTTCCACCAAGCTGTACCTTTTCTCTTTCAGCACATTCAGCTCTCTGAAAGTGAATGGAAATGTGAACTGTATGTCCTGGTTGGCTTTGTCTTCAGCCCAGTCCAGAGTGAACTTCTGTGTTAAGACTGTTTTCCCAATGCCAGCCACTCCCTTTGTCATCACTGTTCTGATTGGTTCATCTCTTCCAGGTGAGGGTTTAAAGAAGTCTTCTTGTCTGATTGTTGTTTCTGGTCTGTCTGGTTTCCTGGATGCTGTTTCAATCTGTCTGACCTCATGTTCATCATTGACCTCTGCAGTCCCTCCCTCTGTGATGTAGAGCTCTGTGTAGATCTGGTTCAGAAGGGTTGGGTTTCCTTCTTTAGCGATCCCCTCAAACACACACTGGAACTTCTTCTTCAGGTTAGATTTAAATTCACGCTGACAAACTCCAACAAGATGTTCTTAACGAAGACACAGAAAATATGATCATTAAGTGATTGATGAAAGAAATATGACAATTGAATTCCCCTAAAGCAGAAAAATGTTCAGCTCAGATAGAAAATATCTATTTTGTTTCTCCCTGAGATCAAAAGTTATGGGGCTAACTTATTGCCATCAGTCATTTCAGTGAGGGGAAGTGGTTGTTGCCCACATCCAAGCACACAGATTTTGCTCTGCCGCATTTCATTGTGTTAAACTGTGAAATGCGGCATTTTTCTGTGAACCCTTGTGCAGGCAGTGTGAAACCTTCCTTTAAAAAAATTCATCACAAATTGCCATAACATTTACATTCATAAACTACTGAAACAGAAGTTAGCAACACATCAGCCAGAAGAAAAGGAGTGGTCTGTCTTTCTGTATTTAAATAAAATATGATTCATTCTGGAAGTTTTAATACACTGAATTATCATGGCATTGTTATGTATTTTAATTTGTGAGTTGTGACCAATGTTGGCTTTAAAGAATGAGTATGTGAATATCTTTTGGTCCGTCTGTTGAGACATCAGTAAATGTCTCATTTATCCAGCGAGTTAAATCTTTAGAGAAATCCTCTTACTGCTCTGCAGACGGTCAGCCAGCTCCTCCTGCTTCATTCTCCTCAGGAAGTGCACTGTGATCTTCAGAAATGCCTCTCTGCTGCTCCTCCTCTGCTCTTCATCCTCACCATCCAACACCTCCTCATCCTCCCTCTGACTCTCTAAGCATTCTGGGTAATCTGAACTCAGAACCTTCTGGATCTTCTTCAGCTCGTTCTTCACAAAAGTGACAATGTTGTCCTCCAGCAGCTGGAACAGAATATTATATGAATGACTCAATCAAAGTCAAATCATGGAAGCAAACATCAGATCCATGTTGGACAGACTGACAATCCACTGGTCTAAAAAGTGCAGCATGGAGATTATTGTGAACACAATAGATGTAAAAGTAGTTGTTGTCCATGTACAGACCATAAATATGGAGTCCAGGTGTGTTTGATGCTGCTGGGCAGACTGACCACTGGGAACCTCTGAGCTCTCCTGGTCCACTCTGTGGAGGAATCATGAAGAATGAGCTCACATTATGTCTGTCCACACAGAGACAAACACAAGGTAAAGGTCCATGAAGTGATATTTGGATGTGAACAGTGAATCTGATGACTCCCTGTAGTGGTAAAGGTTTACTAGTCCTGTTGATCCCACTGAGAATCAACAGCTCACTTTGGTTCAGTCCCAACAGCTCTCACCAACCCCTCCATATAGCTCTCCCTCCCTCACTGTACACTGCTGAAGTGCCCTGGAGCAAGGCACCTAGAGCCTCCAGCTGCTCCAGTGGAGCTGCTCAGTGTCTGCTTGTATCAGACTGGTTGTACTGGGCAGCTCCCAGTGTGAATGTGTTTGACTGTGTGAGTGTGAGGCAGCTGCTGCTGAAAGAGTGTTGGTGCTCAGAGAACTTCATCTGAGTCAGTAAAGGTTTAAAAACTGGAGATCTCACAACTGAGAGTCTGATAAAAACACATCATTTTATTTTCTTCATCAGTCTGAAATCCTCACCTTTGTTCAACAGAGTGGCGGCCATCTTTGAAGTATATACGATCTTCCATAGAGAGATCACTCTTCATGGACACACAGCTGGGTTCAGGTTTTTTCCTCCTGATAGAAAAACAGAATCAGTTCTGCACTGCACCCACAACACACTGAGACAGAACCAGTGACTGAATACACCGACTGTACACAGTGTATTTGTACCCAGGGAGTTCTTGGTTAGGATTTCTATAAAGTCAGTGTTTGATTTAGACATGTTTCACTGTGTATTTTAAAGCTGTATTCAGTGCAGTGTGCAGTATAGGCGGGGAAATGATGGAGTGGAGTGACCATATCGGTCCAATTAGGATAAAAAGAGGAACAGACGTGGTGTCAAAGCAGTGAGTTTCTATAAACTGCTGCAACTATTTGTTCACTGTGAAACTGAGGCTGTTGTAAACTGACACAAACCATCACCGTCCATTAAAATACATTTTAAAACATTTAAAATAGAGATTTCACAACAGAGTCTAATAAAAACAAATTTATTTTATTTTAGTTTATTTAGTTTGAAATCCTCACCTTTGATCAACAGAGTGGCAGCCATCTTGGAAGTACATACGATCATCCATAGAGAGGTCACTCTTCATGGACACACAGCTGGGTTCAGGTTCAGGACAGTCTGGTCTCTGATGGATCCTGATAGAAAGAAATTCATTAAAGCTCACATATTCAGAAACATTGTCACTGAATCAAAGACTTTGTGAAATGATGTATAATTTGAAATGTTTGAATACAGGGCTGGACAATAAGAACAATGTCTTCAATTACTGACATTATGGACGTGTTACTGAACACAATTTACTGATGTCACACACTTCAACACACTGTCTGAATTCCATATAATTAAAGTGAGAGCAGCTACAACATCTAACCAGAGAGCAATCAGCTCCCAGTCCAGTCCAGAAGAGCAGAATGTGGAACTGGTCAGACTGGAATGAATCAGGACAAACATCAGCAGTGAGCAACATGAGGAAGGAAATCTGCTCTGATTGACAGCCCCATTCTGGCCTGCTTGCATTGGCTCCCAGTTCATTTTAGGATTCAGTTCAAAGTTTTATTATTTGTTTTTAAGGCACTAAATGGGCTGGCCCCAATATACATCGCTGACCTTGTACAGCCCCACTCTGTTCAAAGGTCCCTGAGATCCCCAAATAAAGGGCTTTTGCATGTGCCGCGCTCACAGCTCAAACAGAGGGATGATAGAGCTTTTGCAGTTGCTGCTCCAACTCTGTAGAACCAGCTCCCCCTGGATATTAGATCTGCCCCCTCCATTTCTGCCTTTTAATCCAGGCTAAAAACCCACTTTTACTCCCTGGCCTTCCTTGTTCCCTAACCCTGTACTCCTGTTCATGCTATGTATTTCTGTGTTGTGTGCCCTGATATTGAATGTTTTCTTCTATTCATGTTTTATTGAATTATTTGACTATTGGTCCAATGTGTTTTTGGTTACTTGTTTTTGTTATCACTGTACCTTTGGTCAGTTTTTACTGTGTTTAAATGTGCTTTATAAATAAAAT
Organism: Dicentrarchus labrax; assembly: GCF_905237075.1. NCBI lineage: Eukaryota > Metazoa > Chordata > Actinopteri > Moronidae > Dicentrarchus > Dicentrarchus labrax. The sequence goes on from NW_026136708.1 coordinate 23,964,787, forward strand.
GTACTTACTTACTTACTTTACTTGATTCAAACACATGTTACTGTTACATTTCTCATTGTGAAGCTGAATGTGACAGTTTCTCCTGGTACTGATTTGAGATCAGATTATCCAGCCCTGTTTGAATACTGACAACTACGTACTTTAGCTCAGATAAATGTCTTTGTTTCAAATGGAGAATCAAAGCCTTTGTGACATGGAGAAGAGTCATGGACAGTTAGAGATCCTCATCTCACCTCTGAGCTTTGGTCCTTGTGTCATGTTCCCCACACAGAGTGCTTTTAGAGGGAGGGACTCCCTCCTCTCTGTCCTCACACTGATTCATAGCAGAGCCCACACCTTCACACAGACACAGCAACCTGCTGGGAGAGATCACACATTATTTCCCATCATTCCTCTCAGTCACATGACAAACACACACAGCTCTGATTGGAGGGATTAGTCGACTCGCAGCAACGTGAACTCAGAAATGTTGAATACCAAAGTTTAATGTTAGAAATGTACAGTGTGGGTCCCCAGCATTTAGAAACTGACAGATTCCAACTCAATTATCATTATTAGCATTAATAAGCATGTATGTATGTCTGTATGGAGAATATTTCAACAGTTACTATAGTAGTGGTTTTGGGAGTTGCTGAGGATGATGGATCAAATTCTGACATTTACAAAATACAAAATTGCACTTTAATTTATTTTTATTTGAACTCCAGGTTCACTGATATTGAGGTTCTTTATATGCATAATATATTGGAACTGCAGTTTAAGAAGCTCTTTGTCATTGGTGTTCAGATATTTATTCAAATTTCTGCTGGTGTTCTTTTGCTGTGCAGCATTTTCTCATTGACCTGTGTCTCTGCAGCTGTGGCTATGCATTAAGCAAATCTCAAAATGAACTAAAAAATACTCAAAAATCAGCCCGCTGGGAGATGAAATGTTGCCACAGATGTCAGAAATTGATTCATCATCTTCAATAACCCCCCAAAAACCCTCCTATATTGTCCAAATCAACCAAACAATTACTGAAATATTGTCCATAAAGCTGATTATTAATGCTAATTATGCTAATTGACCAACATATGTAAGTTACCATCTGTCAGTTTGTAAATGCTGGAGATGCAGACTGTATATTTCTAACACACAATAGGACAATAGGACTCTACTGGCTGATATAAACGGCTCATTCAGCTCAATACTAAATCCACTCATCTGACAGTTTCCATGGCAGAGTAGAAATGTTGTTGGCACTTTGAGCTGCAGTATCTAAGAAATGACATTCACAATGCTCTTTAGTCTGTGGGGTTGGTTGAAGACTAGAGGAATACGCTTCATGTTGCTGTTTCACTTCTATTTGACCGACTTTGAAAAGCTCCTCAACAGTTGAAATGTTGCTCTTTTTCCAAGTCTACTATATCCAGTCAGAGCATGCAGTGGCAGCTAGTCCAATAATCCAAAATCAATCCTGTTACCTTGGCAGCTGCTGCTGAATTCACATCCACATCAGCTCCCAGAGACTTTCTACCTTCGTCTGTAGAGGAAACACTGAGAGCAGAGCTGAAAGCATCAGTCCAATCACTGATCAGTACTGAGAACTCATCATCACTCATTCATCCTTTACATCAGTGGTTCCCAACCTTTTTCTGTCACTGAGTAAACTGATGACCCCCGACTGAGGGACATATTTTATACATATTTCATATTATATCCAACCTGTACAATGAACCCAAATATTGAACTCAGTAACTGCAAGAAGTTGAAGTTGATTCTGATGAATTCTGAGCAGATTATTTCCTGTTGAGGGAACTTTTTCTACAGTTTGTCTGTGTTATGTATCTTTTATCATTTTAACAATCATAAATACTTAATATGCTTCTTTTTGGACAAATTCAGTGTTTTCTTGTCCCTGATGTTTGGTCATTGATCTATTAGACAGTTTACTTTACATTGACTTTTCTTCACAGAAGTGAACCAGATGCTGAGATATAGGCCGACCTACAGACCCCCTATGAAGCTATGGTGACCACTAGTGGGGGTCCCGACCCTCAGGTTGGGAACCACTGATTTACATCATTTCTGCTGTAAAACTATCAGCTGCTTCTCCACTGATTGGCTGCTTCTCTCTGTTTCCTCTCAGTGTCAGTTGAATCCCTTTGTCTTGTTGGACTGTTGCTCAGACTAAAGAAGCAGTTAGAAAACATGACTGTGAACTCTGGGAACTACTGATGGCCTTTTCTCATCACTGTCACACATTGCAAACTAATCAATACATGGATCAATAGTGGTTTGTTATTGGCCAGAGGAGATGCTGCTGGTTCTCATTGGTCAGTGTTGAGGAAGAATGAGAGCAGAAAGCTGCCATCAGCTGCTCTACTTCTACTATCAGTCCACTAGATGGCCTCATGGAGCTGCATTTATCTGACAGCTTTACTTCCTGCTTACTTTTCAAACATGGGATCAGTTTATAAAATAGAATTCATTATTTTACATTCAAGCAGCCAAAAGTATTTGAAGTAGTTCATATTGGCTCCACCTGCAGCAACTCCAACATTAAAGTAGTGATTACATGTTAATGCATCAATAATAATCATCCACTAATATAATAATACAACACTGACAGAGGCCATTCTGTACACTGACTACTTTCACTTTACATACTTCAACTACATTGATAAGGTGAGCTCATAAAGACAGACAGAAATCATACAGTGAGTACTCTGAGTACTGCCAGTGAGTACTCTGATTACTTTGAACAGTGACACACTGACAGTAAGATGGAGGAAACTCTTCCTCCATGTTGGTTCTCAGTTGACTGTTAGTAGAGTTTTCTGCTCTTTCTACTGAACTAAACTAACAAGATGAACAAACAGTGAAAAGTGTCTCTTACTAACCTTCACATGGACAGAAGAAGAAGCTGCGACACGACAAGTTCACAAAGTGAAAGTTACCTGTGGACAGGGAGTGGCTGTGATGTCACGGTTGTCAGGGCAACAGCAGGTGTGGGGGGGGGAAGGGAGTGAGTGTCTCCAGAGAGAGACTGGGAGCTTCAACTACATTGTGCTGATAATACTTCTGTAACTGAGGAACTGTTTTAATGCAGCACTTTAAGTTGTAATGGAGTATTTCTGTAGTGTAGTATTACTACTTTTACTATTCTCAGCTTTGAACTGTTGGTCAGACAACATTGTGTCACTGTGGGCTAATAATTAGTCACAGTCCTTCCTCAATAGTTGCAATCAGCTCCACCTGAGCAGCTACAATTCAATTCAATTCAATTCAATTTTATTTGTATAGCGCCAATTCATAACAGAAGTTATCTCAGGACACTTTTCAAATAGAGCAGGTCTAGACCGAACTCTTTATAACATTAATTACAGAGACCCAACAGTACCACCATGAGCAAGCACTTGGAGACAAGGGCAAGGAAACACTGCCTGTTAAAAGGCAGTAACCTAGGACAGATCCTCCGGCTCTAGGTGGGTGGTCGTCTGTCTCGACCAGTTGGGGTGAGAGAGAGAGAGAGAGAGAGAGAGAGAGAGAGAGAGAGAGAGAGAGAGAGAGAGCGAGAGACAGACAGACAGACAGGTGCACAGCAACAACAGTATTGGCAATGGCAGTCAAGCAGGACCATGGCAGGAGGCTCCACCAGGATCCATGAGAACCTGCGAGACGAGAAAGCACAAGAACTCCGGGGAAGAAGTGGAGTTAGTAACATGCATTAAAGGGACATGAATGAGTGCAGAAAGAGAGAGGAAGGGAGGAGCTCAGTGCACCATGGGAAATCCCCCGATAGTCTAGGCCTATAGCAGCATAACTAAGGGATGGTTCAGGACTCACCTGATCCAGCCCTAACTATAAGCTTTATCAAAGAGGAATGTCTTAAGCCTACTCTTGAATGTGGAGAGGGTGTCTGCCTCCCGAACCACAACTGGAAGCTGGTTCCACAGGAGAGGAGCTTGGTAACTGAAGGCTCTGGCTCCTGTTCTACTTTTAGAGACTATAGGAACCACAAGTAGCCCAGCATTCAGAGAACGTAGTGTTCTAGTGGGGTAATAGGGTACTATGAGCTCTTTAAGATATGAAGGGGCCTGACCATGAAGAGCTTTATAGGTGAGGAGGAGGATTTTAAATTCAATTCTACATTTTATAGGGAGCCAATGCAGAGTAGCTAGTACAGGAGAGATGTGATCTCTTTTTCTAGTTCCTGTCAGTACTCGTGCTGCAGCGTTCTGAATTAATTGGAGCGTTTTAATGGACTTATTGGGGCAACCTGATAATAAAGAGTTGCAGTAATCCAGCCTTGAAGTAACAAATGCATGGATTAGTTTTTCTGCATCTGTCTGTGATAGGATGTGTCTAATTTTTGTAATATTACGTAAATGAAAGAAGGCAGTCCTAGAGGTCTGCTTTATGTGGGAGTTAAATGACAAATCCTGATCAAAGATAACTCCAAGATTCCTGACAGTGGTGCTAGAGGCCAAGTTAATGCCATCTAGAGTGACTATATCTTTAGACAATGAGTCTCTAAGGTTTTTGGGGCCAAGAACAAGAATTTCGTTTTTTTCTGAGTTTAACATCAGAAAATTGCAGCTCATCCAGGATTTTATATCCTTAAGACATGTTTGTAATTTAGATAATTGATTAATTTCATTGGGTTTGATTGATAGATATAACTGCGTATCATCTGCATAACAGTGAAAGTTAATGGAGTGATTCCTAATAATGTTGCCTAAAGGGAGCATATATAAAGTAAATAGTATTGGTCCAAGTACAGAACCTTGTGGAACTCCATGACTAACTTTAGTATTTATGGAGGATTCATCGTTAACATGTACAAACTGAGAACGATCTGATAAGTATGACTTAAACCAGCTTAGGGCAGTTCCTTTAATGCCAATTTGATGCTCAAGTCTCTGTAAAAGAATATCATGGTCAATGGTGTCAAATGCAGCACTAAGATCTAATAATACAAGTACAGAGACAAGTCCATTGTCAGAAGCAGTCAGAAGGTCATTATTAACTTTAACCAGAGCTGTCTCTGTGCTATGATGAACTCTAAATCCTGACTGAAAATCCTCAAATAAACTATTGTTATGTAGAAAGTCACACAACTCTTTGGCGACTACTTTCTCCAGAATCTTAGAGAGGAAGGGGAGGTTAGAAATCGGTCTATAGTTGGCTAAAACCCCTGGGTCAAGAGTGGACTTTTTAAGAAGGGGTTTAATTACAGCTACTTTAAAGGACTGTGGTACATATCCTGACAATAAAGAAAGATTAATCATATCCAGTAGAGAACTGCCAATTAAGGGAACAACTTCTTTAAGCAGCCTAGTTGGGATCGGGTCTAATAGACAGGTTGATGGCTTCGATGAAGAAATGATTGAAGTTAACTGATGAAGATCGATAGCAGAAAAACAGTCTAAATATACATCTAAGTTTACATTGACAGAAGTCACTGAATTTGGAGAGCCACTGATAACTGTTGATGGCAGTTGGTGATTAATTTTTTCTCTAATAGTAATAATTTTATTATAGAAGAAGCTCATGAAGTCATTGCTACTTAAGTTTATGGGGATATGTGGCTCAATAGAGCTGTGACTCTCTGTCAGCCTGGCTACAGTGCTGAAGAGGAACCTAGGGTTATTCTTATTTTCTTCTATTAGTGCTGAGTAATAGGCTCCTCTGGCATTACGGAGGGCCTTTCTATAGGTTTTAAGATTATCTTGCCAAATTGAGCGATATTCTGATAATTTGGAAGAGCGCCATTTCCTTTCAGATTTTCTAGCTATTTGTTTTAACTGGCGGGTTTGGTGGTTATACCACGGTGCTAGTCTCCTATGTTTTAATAATTTCCTTTTTATAGGAGCGATAGAGTCTAATGTTGATTGTAGTGAGCCTGTAGCACTATCAACAAGATTATCAATTTCAGAGGGACTAAAGTTGTTATAGGACTCTGTTAAATTCAGACATGGCATTGAATTAAACACTGAAGGAATCTCCTCCTTAAATTTAGCTACAGCACTGTCAGATAGACATCTGCTGTAGGAAGTTTTGCCTAATGGCTTATAATCTAATAGTATGAATTCAAAAGTTACTAAATAATGGTCAGATAGGAAAGGATTATGTGGGAACACTATTAAATGTTCAATATCAATGCCATATGATAGAACAAGGTCAAGAGTGTGATTAAAACAATGAGTTGGTTTATTTACACTCTGACAGAAGCCAATTGAGTCTATTAATGATATAAATGCATTACTAAGGCTGTCATTGTTAACATCCACATGAATATTAAAATCACCTACAATAATTACTTTATCTGATTTAAGGACTAAACTTGATAGAAACTCTGAGAATTCAGATATAAAATCAGAGTACGGTCCAGGAGCGCGGTACACTATAACAAATAGAACTGGCTGCAGTGTTTTCCAGTTTGGGTGAGAAAGACTAAGAACAAGGCTTTCAAATGAATTATAATTTAGTTTAGGTTTAGGGTCCATTAAAACGCTCGAATCATATATGGCTGCCACTCCACCTCCTCGGCCTGTGCCTCGAGGAATGTGAGTATTAATATGACTGGGGGGGGTGGATTCATTTAGGCTAACATACTCCTCGTGGGACAACCAGGTCTCAGTAATATGATTTATCATTTGATTGTAAGGCACACAAATGCTGCTACATTATCTATAAACAAAACACTTGAAAAGAAAAAGACATAATACAAAAATAATTTCCTTTTTTACAATAATTAACTGACAGGGAAATACAATTACATAAGTGCAGCGCTCTGAGGCTGTGATTTCTTCCTCATCTGCCGCTCGATCATCAAGTCAAACTCTTGTCTTTCTCTGTTACTGATGCATCGTCCTTTCAGGTACTTTTCTACTGCCCTTTTCACTGAGACATTGTCCACCCCAGCTATGGCATAGATGATGGCCTCAGGAAGAAGCACATCCAGGACAAAGGGGACACGCTCCATGGATTTCACTTCAGTCAGGCAAGGGGCGGTGGCCACAGCCGTCGCGTAGAGCTCATTTAGGTACCAGTACACCTGGTCCAACTGCTGGTCGTCTTCCAGGTATATGTTCACCACCCGCCTCCGATTGGCACTTAGAAAGGAGCGCAGCCATCTGGACTGCTGCTGCCCATGGATCACAGCCAGAAGGCGTCTTTCAACCATGCGCTGCTTTACAATAAAATGTACAAGCTTCTCATTGGCGCGGTTGTGGGCAGCATGACTCCGGTCTGGCAGCAGCCTCTTTGAACTCCTGCTGACCTCCTCCTGCTGTTCCCTAAAGCTGTCCTCCTTATGATCGTCACACGGTGCTTCCATCATTGTATCGTTGGAGATGGTTAGCCTCTCTGACTCTCCCTCTGGGTACTTCCTCCTCACTGGATAGCTCATGTTATGGGCAAAGTACTCGATGAAGGAGCCAGAAAATGAGCCACATCCAATCCGTATACTGTAATCTTTAATGAGATCTAAGGACCACTCGATTGCAGCCTCATACTTTTCTTTGGCTTTGCACACCAGCTCATTTGCTTCTTTACAGTCAAAAGGCTTCAGTGATTTCAGAGCCACAGTAAACCCTTTCTTTTTGTGAATCATTGGGTCATCAATGAACATGATGCTGGCTTTTCTCTGCTTACGGTTCACACTTTTGACCAATGCTGGCCAGAACGGATAATTTCTAAATTTGTACCACACAACAGCCAAATACAGCAGTAATAATAATCTAATGATAGAATATAATATAGTGTAACAGCTGTAGTTCCTTACTCCCCCCAGGGTGTCCTGACTCCATCCTGTGTTCCTCTAATCCAAGTCTACAGGAGGACGGACTGGTCCCTGAGGCCTCTGGTTACTGGTTGAGGGTCAGTCCCCATACTGGGGTCAGAGGCTCGACCCTCCACCACAGGGAGCTTTAAACCTGCTGTGTCGTGCACAGAAATGAAAGGAAATTTGAAATCCATGCTGATGATGAAGATCATGTGATGCAACAGAAAGTTCCAGAACAGCTTATAAACTGATCGTTTCCAAGGTCAATAATAAACTGTCAATCTCAACTATTCACCATGGAAACAGTCAGGTTACTGTGGAGTATGTTTACGTTTACTTTGTATATAGGCTCTTATTACATTTCTATTGATTGTACTTATGTATGTAATCCATTACTCCCTGAGACTGTGCTTTGTAATACGGAGTAATGTTGACTGATTCTGTCCATATGTCCTCTCTTTCACATTAATATTATTTTATTGTTGTACTGAAGGATTTTAATAACTCTGATCTTATATTGTCGTACTCTGTAATATCTACAGATGTAACTCAGTAATGCAGATTAATGCACTGTCACTGTTAAATAAAGAGACTGAGAGAGAAACCACACATAAATCATTTTCATAACCAAAACTAAATTATTTCAGATTTTAAAACGATCCACAAACTGGTGAATACACAATCTGCACACTGACGATGGCTTTATTATATTTCTATATCCATATATATATATATATATATATATATATTTTAATATATTTCTTTATGTTAAGATGCAGAAAGCCACCAGTGTCTGTGTGTTGCTGTATTTGTGTTTATTTGGTTAACACAAGGAGCACAGTGTCAGATTATAATGTATAAATCTGTTTATATTGGCTCTGTGCTGGAGGCTTTATATATATTTGATCCTTATAAACACAGAAATAATAATAAGAAGTGTTAGAAGAGGATTTTAATACAAAGAGCACAAACGGTGGAGCCACAGTCTCAATAAAAATGGAGAGAGTTAGATAATGAAGTGTCCATGCAGTGTTTATAGAAAGTATTTGGGTTCAGTGGAAGTCCGTAGAACCGAACTCCGCCTGGTGGAGCAGCTGCTGGATCTTGGTTCTGACCAGCGACTGTTTCTGTGCGGGGAGCCTCCTCATGGCGGGCGCCAAGCTCAGTAAAAACAGCGTAACATCGTCTCTCTGATCCGCGTCCCGGTCCCTCTGAGCCTCCCGGGCCTCCATCCTCCTCAGGTACTCCTCCAGCAGGCCGTCGGCGCTCCTCCTCCGGGCCCGGGTCGGCCTGGCGGGACACTCCTCCTCGCCGTCGGCGTGCTCTTGCGGCTCCTCTCCGACGCCTTCCAGCTCCTCGGTTTTCAGCCTGGAGGCGGCGCTGGGCGGCTGCGGGCTGCGGCGGGTCAGCGGGTCGGGCTGAGGCTGATCCGGGGACTGCGAGGAAGAGTGCGAGGAAGCCAAGGACGTCGCCAGAGACGTCACCGACTGCATCATCATCTCAAACAGCTCCCTCATGTTGACGTGTTGCACTTGTTGCATTTGTGCGTCGTCGTCGTCCATCGCGGCGGTCTCCGACGTCTCCTCGATCTTCGCTTCTTTTAGTCTGACGGGGTCTCTGCCGGCCGACGACGGTCGCTTCCTCTGAACGAACTCTGAGGATGAGGACGATGAAGACGTTGTTGTTGTCGTAGCGATACCTACAAAGACAACGACAGTCAGGGTTCATCCCTCAGCTACAAGGAGTCCTTCCTGTGTGAGTCTGAAGATCTGTTCACACTACAGCACTCAGATCAGTGTGTGTCTGTTAGTTCTATTAATGACTCACTAGAGCAGACAGAAGATCTTGTAGTGTGTGAGACAGACAGTGTGAGACAGACAGTGTGAGCCCCTGTGAGACAGACAGTGTGAGACTGACAGTGTGAGACTGTGACACAGACAGTGTGAGACAGACAGTGTGAGACTGACAGTGTGAGACTGACAGTGTGAGCCCCTGTGAGACAGACAGTGTGAGACAGACAGTGTGAGACTGACAGTGTGAGACTGTGAGACAGACAGTGTGAGACAGACAGTGTGAGACTGTGAGACAGACAGTGTGAGACAGACAGTGTGAGCCACTGTGAGACAGACAGTGTGAGACAGACAGTGTGAGACTGACAGTGTGAGACAGACAGTGTGAGACAGACAGTGTGAGACTGTGAGACAGACAGTGTGAGACAGACAGTGTGAGACTGTGAGACAGACAGTGTGAGGTGAGACAGACAGTGTGAGGTGAGACAGACAGTGTGAGGTGAGACAGACAGTGTGAGGTGAGACAGACAGTAGGAGTCTCCCTCTACCAACCGTAGTTGTCGTCGTCGTCGCTCCGGGTTTCTGTGGTGGTGCTGCAGCCCATCATGTCTGAGACCTGCAGCAGGGAGGGCTGCGGGTCCAGGGAGGGCTGCGGGTCCAGGGAGGGCTGCGGGTCCAGGGAGGGCTGCGGGTCCAGGGAGGGCTGCGGGTCCAGGGCCCAGCCGTTGGTGCCGGCGGCCCTGGCGTCGATAAACGGGTTCAAAAAGGACAAAATGGCGGAATATCTCCAGGGCCGGTAGTTGAAGAGCCCGACGCCGCTCTCCCGCCGCTCTTTCTCCCGCTGCCGCTCCCTCCGGTGCTGGTCCCGCAGCATCTTCCACTTCCTCCTGCACTCAGACTCTAACAGGAAGAGACATTACCTAATGAGTGTGTATCCTTTATCTCCTTCCCCACTGCTCACCGCCCACGTTCATTAACCTCAGTGAGTTCTGCTGAATCAGGGAACTGACCCGGGTTGATGTCTGTGTCCTTACTGTCTCTGATTACACTTTAACCTCCATTTACTCCGACAGACACATTCCTTCAACAGAACATCGAATATTAATGTTTTTATCTTTAGATAAAGACGTTATTAATGTTTTTATCTTTAGATAAAGACGATTATTAATGTTTTTATCTTTAGATAAAGACGTTATTAATGTTTTTATCTTTAGATAAAGACGATTATTAATGTTTTTATCTTTAAAGACGATTATTAATGTTTTTATCTTTAAAGACGATTATTAATGTTTTTATCTTTAGATAAAGACGTTATTAATGTTTTTATCTTTAGATAAAGACGATTATTAATGTTTTTATCTTTATATAAAGACGATTATTAATGTTTTTATCTTTAGATAAAGACGATTATTAATGTTTTTATCTTTATATAAAGACGTTATTAATGTTTTTATCTTTAGATAAAGACGATTATTAATGTTTTTATCTTTAGATAAAGACGATTATTAATGTTTTTATCTTTAGATAAAGACGATTATTAATGTTTTTATCTTTATATAAAGACGTTATTAATGTTTTTATCTTTAGATAAAGACGATTATTAATGTTTTTATCTTTATATAAAGACGTTATTAATGTTTTTATCTTTAGATAAAGACGATTATTAATGTTTTTATCTTTATATAAAGACGTTATTAATGTTTTTATCTTTATATAAAGACGTTATTAATGTTTTTATCTTTATAGACGATTATTAATGTTTTTATCTTTAGATAAAGACGGTTATTAATGTTTTATCTTTAGATAAAGACGTTATTAATGTTTTATCTTTAGATAAAGACGATTATTAATGTTTTTATCTTTATATAAAGACGTTATTAATGTTTTTATCTTTAGATAAAGACGGTTATTAATGTTTTATCTTTAGATAAAGGCGTTATTAATGTTTTTATCTTTATATAAAGGCGTTATTAATGTTTTTATCTTTAGATAAAGATGATTATTAATGTTTTTATCTTTAGATAAAGACGTTATTAATGTTTTTATCTTTATATAAAGACGATTATTAATGTTTTTATCTTTAGATAAAGACGTTATTAATGTTTTTATCTTTAGATAAAGACGATTATTAATGTTTTTATCTTTATATAAAGACGTTATTAATGTTTTTATCTTTAGATAAAGACGATTATTAATGTTTTTATCTTTATATAAAGACGTTATTAATGTTTTTATCTTTAGATAAAGGCGTTATTAATGTTTTATCTTTAGATAAAGGCGGTTATTAATGTTTTATCTTTAGATAAAGGCGATTATTAATGTTTTTATCTTTAGATAAAGACGGTTATTAATGTTTTATCTTTAGATAAAGACGGTTATTAATGTTTTTATCTTTAGATAAAGACGATTATTAATGTTTTTATCTTTAGATAAAGACGTTATTAATGTTTTTATCTTTAGATAAAGACGGTTATTAATGTTTTTATCTTTAGATAAAGACGATTATTAATGTTTTATCTTTAGATAAAGACGGTTATTAATGTTTTTATCTTTAGATAAAGACGATTATTAATGTTTTATCTTTAGATAAAGACGTTATTAATGTTTTTATCTTTATAGACGATTATTAATGTTTTATCTTTAGATAAAGACGATTATTAATGTTTTTATCTTTATATAAAGACGGTTATTAATGTTTTTATCTTTAGATAAAGACGATTATTAATGTTTTTATCTTTAGATAAAGACGTTATTAATGTTTTTATCTTTATAGACGATTATTAATGTTTTTATCTTTAGATAAAGACGGTTATTAATGTTTTTATCTTTAGATAAAGACGATTATTAATGTTTTTATCTTTAGATAAAGACGTTATTAATGTTTTTATCTTTAGATAAAGACGGTTATTAATGTTTTTATCTTTAGATAAAGACGATTATTAATGTTTTATCTTTAGATAAAGACGGTTATTAATGTTTTATCTTTAGATAAAGACGATTATTAATGTTTTTATCTTTAGATAAAGACGTTATTAATGTTTTTATCTTTATAGACGATTATTAATGTTTTTATCTTTAGATAAAGACGATTATTAATGTTTTTATCTTTATATAAAGACGTTATTAATGTTTTTATCTTTAGATAAAGACGGTTATTAATGTTTTTATCTTTAGATAAAGACGATTATTAATGTTTTATCTTTAGATAAAGACGGTTATTAATGTTTTTATCTTTAGATAAAGACGATTATTAATGTTTTATCTTTAGATAAAGGCGTTATTAATGTTTTTATCTTTATAGCGATTATTAATGTTTTATCTTTAGATAAAGACGATTATTAATGTTTTTATCTTTATATAAAGACGTTATTAATGTTTTTATCTTTAGATAAAGACGGTTATTAATGTTTTATCTTTAGATAAAGACGTTATTAATGTTTTATCTTTAGATAAAGACGGTTATTAATGTTTTTATCTTTAGATAAAGACGATTATTAATGTTTTTATCTTTATTATTAAACATCTGAAAATTCTTCTTCAGGGGTTGAAGAACGTTTCCTCACATACTCGAGTACTTTCACTCCGACAGCTCACAGGGAAACACTTTATTCTTCTTTTATAGTTGTTATAGATGTTAACTACAGAATGAGGACAGTTCATCATAAATACATTAAACTACCGACCTGAGTTGGAATCAGTAAATACTGATTACCCCTGAACGCATCAGTAATAACATCCAATAATACTACCTGCAGCAGACAGACTCTCCTATATCTGACTGATAATACCTATCTGCACTGAAGTAACGGGTTCAACACGTTACTTTACTCCAGTAAAGTATCCGAGTACCGGATTCAGCCCTTCAGGAGGAACCAATGTGCGTCGGGTGGAGATATAAGGGTAGTCGGACGGTATTGAGAGACGGAGCTGTATTGTTCTGATCTTCTCCAGAAGGAATCTGTTGATATTGATCGATATATTGATCGATATATTGATCGATATATTAAAGTTACTTTAGGGTTTAATGAATTAGCTTCATTCAGTGACACATTAAACAGTGTCCGGCCTCCAGTAGGAACCAATGTCTGTCTGTGTCACAGATATAAAGGTAGTCGGACGGTATTAACGGTTAACGGAGCCCCGGAGGAAGTGTCCGGGCTCCGGGCTCCGGGCTCCGGGGCTCACCGGGGACACCGACGCTCTCTGCGACCCGCCTCCAGGCGTCGCTCCTCATGTTGAGGTCCCGGTAGGTGAGGGAGGTGGTGTCGTACAGACTCGGGAATCCGGACACCGCCATTATCAGCTTGTACTCCATCTTGTTACAAACTGCTGCTTCTTCTTCTTCTTCTTCCGACAACAGCGCACTTCCGTTTCCGGTCAGACTCTAACACCACTCCTATTGGTTGTCGCCGTGAGCTCATTTGCATAAAGTGTATTTAATACTTTAATACAATGTTTACATTTTATACTTTTTATACTTTTATTTCACTACATTAACTTCAGTTGCTCAAAGTAAATAATAATAATAATACAATATAGAAATATATAATAAAATCTAAAGTATATACATTATAATACAATATATAGATATAGAAATATATGTATGCTGCAGTCAATGACAGATAAAGTGTAATGAATAATAAATAAATAATAATAATAGCTGAATCCTTAAAAAGAGTAATTGCACATTAATTACAGTGTTATGATGTATTATAACATTATTATTTATTATTATATTATTACATTATGATATATTATTAAATTAATATATTATTACATTATGATATTATTACATTATTGAATTATGATATATTATAACATTATTATTTATTATTACATTATTATATATTATAACAGAGGCAGAGCGGGTTGTCCCCTAATCGGAAGGTTGTTGGTTTGATCCCCGGCTCCTCCTGCCACATGTCGAAGTATCCTTGAACCCCGAATTGCTCCTGATGCTGTGCACGGTGTGTGAATGTGTGTGAATGAGTTAGTTTCTGTTCGATGGACTTTGCCATCACTGAGTGAATGTGTGTGAAAGGGTGAATGTGTCTGTAGTGTAAACTCTGAGTGGTCGGAAGACTAGAAAGTACAGGTCCATTTACTATTTACCATATATTATTACATTCTGATTTATTATTACATTATATATAAAATGTAATGAGTCATTCTGCATGAAGAACACTTTTACTTTGTATTATTGGAATCACAGAAGCTGCAGATTAAAATTTTAGATTTAGATATTTAGATATAATGAGGTTCTGTAGTTATCCCCACTAATGTTGTTCTCCAGGTGACTGAAGACCCAAAAAATGTCCCATCATCATGAATTGAAATGAGACCTCAACTATCCAGCTGTTAGAGTGGGGGGACCACTTCCTGTCAAACAGCTCAGATCAAACAGCTGCTGACCTGGAGCCAGTCTCACTCTGCCTGTAGAGGGCGACGTCGCTCCTGAACTCAACAGCATGATGGAGCAATCATCGTTTATAAGCATCATCATCATCATCATCATCATCATATATGAGACAACCTGTGTGAATGTAAAACACGTTATTAGTAATAATCCAGCAGCTGGGCAACAAAAGAATAAAGTAAACAGAAAATGATTGTTATTATTTTAATGTGAATGTTAAAAGTTATAGAACTGTAATAAAAGTCATTATCTGTGTAATTATTGCTGTTTACACTGATAACAACTGTATTTGGACAGTTTACTAATGCTTATACACTGATACACAACATTTATTCTACTTCCGTCATTATACGATAATATATATATATATATATATTATAATAATAATATATAAGATATCTGTCAGTTAACTAACACATTAAAATTACACAGCTAATACTTTTTACTGTTAATGTCACTGATTTTATATCATTTTGAATTTAACAGTTTAATCTATTAAATAAACAGTAAATATCTGCAAAACAAAAAAATTTATAAATGTATTTTAATCTTTTTTAAATTGTTTAAAATGTTCTCTACAATAATTAATTTTATGATTATTTACATTTACAGATTGTTCACATTATTTTACATTAGATGTAAATTCACAGGATATGTTTGTAATTTTATTAATATTTCCATATATTTTAAAAATACAGAAAACATCCGTAAAATAAACGATAAAAACCTGTAAACATACAGATTTTACAGGACCTGTTTTAAAGCTGCAGTAGGTCATTTTATGAAATAATTTTTTGTAATATTTAATGAAACTTTCACTTTATTTAGAATTATTATTATTTAGAATTTCCCTATTGTGGGACAAATAAAGGAATATCTTATCCTGACAGTAAAACATGAGACAGATAATGTGTGAACACATCAGGTTTCCTTCTCGTGCTGCTAATGAATATAAACAACCAATCAGAGTGTAGTAAGATAATTGATTGTTGACTCAGCATTGATATTCTCATAAAAGGCTTATTAGTGACGGGTGCTGTGAATTAGCATCCACTATAAACACCATGATAGTAGCCTCAGATAGTCTATGGTCACTGGATCTGTCTTTATTAAATAAACTCTAAATAATCATAAAATAAAACTAATGTAATAGTTTCAGAGGTAGTTTCTCACGAGGAGTTCCAACTTTGAACCGACAGAAAAGTGCAAAATGTGCGTCTGATTTCCCCCCATAACACACAGAGACACACCGATGTACATGCAACAAGTTGGGGAAATCCCCGTCAGTTTCCCAGACTGTTTACGAGCCTAAATAAAGCAGCACAGGGGGTCAGAGGTCACCGAGCCTAAAAATAAAGCCCCCAGAGGTCGTAGGGTTGAACTGTGCAGCGGCAGGAAATCCTAAAACCACACAAAGTGCAGAGGAACGTGGATGTAAGGCGGACTCCACCACGACTCTCTTATTATAGAGATTATAATGGAAACATATTATATATATTATTATATCTTTATTATAGAGATTATAATGGAAACATATTATATATATTATTATATCTTTATTATAGAGATTATAATGGAAACATATTATATATATTATATCTTTATTATAGAGATTACAATGGAAACATATTATATATATTATTATATCTTTATTATAGAGATTATAATGGAAACATATTATATATATTATTATATCTTTATTATAGAGATTA
>NW_026136708.1:23986475-23996475 GCF_905237075.1 Dicentrarchus labrax
CCTCCACCAGTCCAACAGTCCTCCACCACTCCACCAGTCCAACAGTCCTCCACCAGTCCAACAGTCCAACAGTCCTCCATCAGTCCAACAGTCCTCCACCACTCCACCAGTCCAACAGTCCTCCACCAGTCCACCAGTCCAACAGTCCTCCACCACTCCACCAGTCCATCAGTCCTCCACCAACACAAACAGTCCTCCACCAGTCCAACAGTCCAACAGTCCTCCACCAGTCCAACAGTCCTCCACCACTCCACCAACACAAACAGTCTTCCACCAGTCCACCAGTCCAACAGTCCTCCACCAGTTCAACAGTCCTCCACCAGTCCAACAGTCCTCCACCACTCCACCAGTCCAACAGTCCTCCACCAGTCCAACAGTCCAACAGTCCTCCACCACTCCACCAGTCCATCAGTCCTCCACCAGTCCACCAGTCCAACAGTCCTCCACCACTCCACCAGTCCATCAGTCCTCCACCAACACAAACAGTCCTCCAACAGTCCAACAGTCCTCCACCAGTCCAACAGTCCTCCACCACTCCACCAACACAAACAGTCCTCCACCAGTCCACCAGTCCAACAGTCCTCCACCAGTCCAACAGTCCTCCACCACTCCACCAGTCCAACAGTCCTCCACCAGTCCAACAGTCCTCCACCACTCAACAGTCCTCCACCAGTCCACCAGTCCAACAGTCCTACACCAGTTCAACAGTCCTCCACCAGTCCACCAGTCCAACAGTCCTCCTCCAACACAAACAGTTCTCCACCAGTCCACCAGTCCAACAGTCCTCCACCAGTCCAACAGTCCTCCACCAGTCCAATAGTCCTCCACCAGTCCAACAGTCCTCCACCAGTTCAACAGTCCACCACCAGTCCACCAGTCCACCAGTCCAACAGTCCTCCACCAGTCCACCAGTCCTCCACCAGTCCAACAGTCTTCCACCAGCACAAACAGTCCTCCACCAGTCCACAACCAGTCCTAGTCCAACAGTCCTCCACCAGTCCAACAGTCCTCCACCAGTCCAACAGTCCTCCACCAGTCCAACAGTCCTCCACCAGTTCAACAGTCCTCCACCAGTTCAACAGTCCTCCACCAGTCCACCAGTCCAACAGTCCTCCACCAGTCCACCAGTCCTCCACCAGTTCAACAGTCCTCCACCAGTTCAACAGTCCTCCACCAGTCCACCAGTCCAACAGTCCTACACCAGTTCAACAGTCCTCCACCAGTCCACCAGTCCAACAGTCCTACACCAGTTCAACAGTCCTCCACCAGTCCACCAGTCCAACAGTCCTCCTCCAGCACAAACAGTCCTCCACCAGTTCAACAGTCCTCCACCAGTCCACCAGTCCAACAGTCCTCCACCAGTTCAACAGTCCTCCACCAGTCCACCAGTCCAACAGTCCTCCACCAGTCCACCAGTCCTCCACCAGTCCAACAGTCCTCCACCAGCACAGACAGTCCTCCACCAGTCCACAACCAGTCCTAGTCCAACAGTCCTCCACCAGTCCAACAGTCTGAAGCCTCTAGTTCGGTATTATGGTCATTGCCATGTCAGTTTGTTGGAGCCAGCGGAGGTCACGTACTGCGTGTTGAGCTGCTCTCATTGGTTGCTCAGTTTCGACTCATCTGTAACAGGAAACAATGGTGGCTCGCCTGGTCACATACGATCTCACGTCTCCCAAAAAATTGACTGGACTTCCTGCCAGTGCGATCTGCTCTGGGTTGCTTTAAGCAGATCGGTGCTTCTAGGACACGAGTTGGACAGCACGTGGTCTCGCCTCGTCTCCACAGCTCGCACTAGCTAGCAGCAGAAAGGACTCGTGACTCACATCTTCATTCACTCACTAAACATAAAGTAGAGCCGAATCTCATTAAACGTTGACCTGATGGTGAAATATTAAACATTAAACTGTTGATGGCGCGAGAGGAAAATGAGTCTCTGAGGGAGTGTGTGTGTGTGTGTGTGTGTGTGTGTGTTCAGTAATAACAGTGTGTGACTCCATTCGGCTGGATTTCCCCCTCAGTCACCAAAGGAAGGGTGTGTGTGTGTGTGTGTGTGTGTGTGTGTGTGTGTGTGTGTGTGTGTGTGTGTGTGTGTGTAAAGTAAAAGCACTGAAACTTTGTGTAAGCAGAAATAAGTGAGTGTTGCTGCTGTGTGAGTTCAGTCGGGGGTTACAGTCGACACCAGAGAATCAATAACTGATAGTCAGTTCCTCACAGGTTAGTTAATGATCAGAGATATTGTCCCGTCACCGTGGTTACCATTAGCTTTCTGACTTGGCTTTGTAGCACATCGTTATAATCGATACTGAAACATCAATAAAGTCGGTCTGTACTCGCTGCAGTTAGAATTGATGCTGTGTGGCAGTGAGAATACGTTCACTGACACACAGGACAGACTGTGTGCGAGCAGCAGAGCCATCATTGTTTCCTGCTATGCACCAGTCCAAACCAGCCAATGAGAGCAGCTCAACTCGCTTTACGTGACCTCCGCTGGCTCCAACAAAAACCAACATGGTGGCGAATATAAAGCCGAACTGGAGGCTTCAAAACACCCCAATGGGAGACGTTCAGCCCAGTTTATGTGGAGGGTTTACAGATCCTGTTCACACTCATCAGGAGACAAACAGGGTTCATATTTAGGGTTCACACACACACACACACACACACACACACACACACACACACACACACACACACACACTGAAGCTGACAGGATCAACCGGTTTCAGCTCAAACACACACACTCACAACATCACAGATACAATGGCCTTCAGCTCTGAACCACTTCCCTCTGTTGTTGAACGCGATCGCCACGACGATATGAGACCCTGCACACTCACACACACACACACACACACACACACACACACACACACACACACACCTCTCTCTCTCACACACACACCGAGAGAGATATGGTTCTCCACCCTTGTTAAGCTCTATCAAGATCAGGAAGCACCGCTGTGTTTCCCACCACAGCACACACACACACACACACACACACACACACACACACACACACACACACACTTAAATAATATTACTTCTCTTTTTAGTCCACTACATTTCAGCTTTTACTGAATCCTTTCTACATCCATCGTATGTTTTATATGTGAAATATATGAAACAGTTAAAATACTAAATACTATAAAACTTCAGTTGATAGTCCCAAAAATCTTAAATAACTGAGTTTGAACACAACTTGCTGACATGTGTGTCTTTGTTTTCGTGTTAAGGTTGATTAGATTGGTAGATTCTTCTGCTCAACACAAGAAAAGTTTATTATATTTAATAATATTTGTTTCTATAGGATTTCATTTATCTTACTTTATAACCATCAGGAACATTTTAATTACTGTAATCAACTTATTAAATCGACTCAGTGTGTGTGTGTGTGTGTGTGTGTGTGTGTGTGTGTGTGTGTGTGTGTGTGACGGGCAGTGACAGGCGTAGGCTCAGCTACAATAAGAGCCTGTGTAGCTGCAGCAGGGGGCAGGAAGCACCAAGAGGGGCAGAAAGAGGGCAGAGAGGGGCATGAAGTCGGGTCAAACACCCTGGGAGAGCAGGCCTGGGAAATCCATGGGAACAGAGGGGGTGAGGGAGGGAGTGAGGGAGGGGAGGAGGGACGGGAGGAGAAGTACAAATCAATGTGGATATTTTTCCATTTCTTTAATTTCCCCACCTTTGCACAAACACCTGAACACACCACAGCTGTGTTAAAGTCAGCAGTAGTTTCACTGAAGTGAAAGAAACAAATATGGCTGCCTGGGAGAGAGAATGATGTTCACGCTCTTCGTTAATAAAAGACGTGTGGACTAAATACACATATATTTTATATATATATATATAATATATATTAGGCTGTATATTATATAATATTCAGCCTAAAACACAATCATTCAGTTTTAAATGCTTCATTTAACTTCATTATTTGGTTGATTTAAATGAAACCTTCAGGTGTTCAACAGGTTCACTGAACATTTCATTATTCCTTATTAGTCTGTTATTAGTCTGTGCACCATAACTATCAGGGCAGATCAATTATAGGCCGATAATAGGATATTTATATTATAAGGAATTATCAGAATAATTAAATTACAGACGATAATTATTATCAGTCAATAAAAAAATTGATTGACTTAAATCTACAAAAGTCTTTTTATAAACATTATTGGAAATATAAACAAGTTTTGAAGTCAGAACTGTTCTTTGTTGTTGTTTTAATAACCATAATAATAATAATAATAATAATAATAATAATAATGAGATTTATTTGGTTGGATCAGAGTTATTTTTTAACTTATTGAAATTATGAAATTATGGACTGTAATAAATGATGTAGATTTTAAAATATTGTATTAGGTCAGATCTATTCAATATAACTGTCCTTGATTTTTGTGGTAATTATTTAAATTAATATCAATTAAAAATGTTTGTTTAAACATACAATGCAAAGATGTTTTTTAGCTGTATGTGAATTTTAAGATGTTTAAAATAATTTGAAGAGTGTTTGTTATCCCTAAGAAAGAAGAATATTTATATTTAATTAATTAATCCAAATCAATTCACTGATAAATGTAGGTGATTGTACTCAATATGATATAATATAATATATATATATAATAATATATCATTGATATGTAAAATGTAATTGTTATTATGTTTATTGTGTAAGAATATCTCAGCATCTGGATCACTTCTGTGGAGAAAAGTAAATGGTTAAACGTCTGAGACAGAAAACACTGAATTTATCACAAAAGAAGCCTAATAACTGTTTGATTATTAAAAATGATTTTTTAAAATAAACAGATTACAGACAGAGAAAAGTTCCCTAAACAGGAAACAATCAGCTCAGGATTCATCAGATTTCTCTGGTTTTAAACAACCTTCCTGCAGTTACTGAGTTCACTGTTTGGATTCATTGTTCAGTTGTAATAAAATATAAAATATACATAAAATATGTCTCTAAAGTGGCTCATCAGTTCACTGTTAGGAAATAGTTCCCTAAAGGAAAAAGTTTGGGAATCCACAGCTTTAAATAGACACAGTTGAATGCGAACTTCATCAGCTCATCAGGCCTGAGGCAGGTCAACAGGAAACATCAGCTGGTGCCAGTTTTCAACCTTTTACAAACACTCTGACTCTACAAACCTTGTGAACATTCAGCAACCATTGGTTCATCAGCTGTGTGAGACTCTGATAATGAAAGTTATTGATGTCCACAGTGCAGGAGAAGACTACAAGAAGATAGCAAAGCATTGTCGGCTGCCGGTTTCCTTCCATTACTCTTCATGTTAGAGTCAGTAGAGGAATACATTACCAGTGTCCACATCATAAAACCCAACGTCAGAAGAACAACAGAACATCTACAGAAGCCCGCTGTCTTCTAGAAACAAGTGCTGTGGACTGAAGTTAAAGTAGATCTTTGGCCACAATGAGCGAAGGGATGTTAACTGTTAAACATGGATGGACCTATAATGCTGTGGGGTAATTACAGCCAGTGGTACAGGAAATATTGTACGGGTGGAGGGAACACAGCACATCTGAAACGCTTCTACAACAGAATAATGATCCTAAACGTACCTCGAAATCCACCACAGACCTCCACACACCTACAGACACTCACAGTCCCTGACTTAAATATCATTAAGTCTATGTGTAGATCTTAAAAGAGCTGTTCATGCAAGATGTCCCAAGAATATTACAGAAGCCCTTTGAGAAGAAGAATGGAGGAAAAAATCCTAAATACAAGAACTAAGTACAGACAGTGTAGAGAAACCTTAGTTTAGTTTGGTTTATGATAGAAAACGTAGCTGTGCAGTTTAAGCACTTTTTATTCTTTATCTCTCTTTATCCGCCTTGTTGTGACCAACCTAAAAGGTTCATTCAGATGCTACTGATCCTCAGGTTCCCGGCTCAGAGCGGACACAGTGTAGTGTTGAATCAGGGAGATAATCTTGGGTAAGCCTCCTCCGGGCAGCTTGTGGAGATCAGGTCTGAGGGCGACTATCAAGATGTGTGATCTCAGATGACCGGTCCCACTGGTAAACTCCACTCAACAATGACCGCCTCTCAGCAGCACCAAAGAATAACACTCTTTCACTGCACAGACACACAATTATCCTTTTCTCTCTTCATCCACTGCCCTCTCTCTCCTCCAACTCGCTCAGCCTTCCTTCCTTTCTTTCATCGGTCAAGATGTTAATTCACTTAAAGTACGACTTTACACACAAAGAAATCCCCTTCATTCTCCTCTGAAGTGTCAGGCATCATCAAAGCTCTTCTCGTGCTCTGTATTTATAGAAATTGATGGGAAACCAAGCAACGGGACTTTTCCTGCTGTTTGTGTGTCTCTTGCTCAGAGTCAGTGGCAGATTTATCCAGATCCAAACTAATCAATCCAAAGCTGAAGTTTCCACCCAACAAACACACACATTTTTTAGGTTTTCTAACCAAAAAGCACGATGTAAACAACCTCCTGAAGTTCTTCTGTTTCCAGGTCAACGGGAGCAAACATAGACTCTTCTGTTCGTAAGTAGGCCGAGCAGATCCGGAGTGAGCTGTTCTGTATGAATCTTATTCCTTTCTTTCATTAATTTTACGGGCATTCGTTGTTCTTCCCAGAAGTGGCAAAATAAAGACATCTCTTTGTTGGACTGTTCTGCTCACGTCTGTGTTCCAAGAACTGAAAACTTATTAAAAGCTTTTGAACCGTCTCAGATCAGACTGTGAGTCAGAACCAAACTGAATCCACCACAGCAGGAAATGAAATGGAAACTCGACTGGGATCATTGAAGTGTTACACATAGAGTCTCAGATGACGTCCACGTTATTCATCCACACAAACTTTTCTCACACGAAAATTGAGCTTTGAGAAACTGTTCCAGAGTGGATGAAACAGTGAAGTAAAGTTTAATGATTGTGAATCAGAACAAGCAGCAAGGAGACTGAAGCTTTAGTTCATTTATTCCAAACACAGTGTAACATCACACAGTCTGGTTGTTCAACACACGGAATACATAACTTCCAACTTCACTGGAACTAATCCTGGTGGACTGATCGATACGATGGATGATGAATAACGCCAGTAACAGTTACTGACTAACTAACTAGATACCTTTGGTTGAATTAAGGTAAATGGATTTGAGCTGTTCTGTAAAGAAACTCCACTGAGGTCATTAAAGTTAAAAACATTAAATATGAAACATAAATGGTGAAGTTTCTGAGAATCTGGTAACACTGAAATATTATTGAAGCTGAGGGGACTTTCCCATTAGGTCTCACACACACACACACACACACACACACACACACACACACAGTGCTGGGAGAGTTGGGGGAGTTGGATATCAGCTGACTGTGTGTGAGAGAGTGTGTCGAGGAGAGTCTGAGATGGGCGAGCAGGTCGTTCCCACACCCACTTTCTCTCTTCAGAATGTAACACAAATGTCAACACACACACACACACACACACACACGGACTGCGGCCCCCCATCAGTGGAACGTGTGGGGTCAGGAGGCCACAGTGAGCCTGGTCACGTTCCTGAAGAGGAGGCAGCCATCAGAACCAGGAGACTGATCTGAGGTCTGCTCTTCGCTCAGAGTTAAACCTCATGTTTGATTGTTGGACGTTGCACTGAGACCACATTCAGACTGACAACTAATCACATTCTCCTCATTCCATCCAATCAGATCGCAGCATCTTGGTTTCAACACTCAAGAATATTGTATACGTCAGGTACTTCAGCACACCACTACTTATGTGTGGACCAGCTAGCGTAGCAAACATTAGCAAAAGTTGTGCCAAAGTTTTGTTGATTCGTTAACGTAAAGTCTGAGATTCCACCAGAAGCACTGCGGCGCGTCCCAGAAACGTCTCTCCGCTCTGCTCCACGTAGAACGCAGCTGGTCTCCTTCTGATGGACGCAGCGACACACTGGCAGGAAGTCAGACACAGAAACAGCAAAGAGAATCCGGTCAGCTTTCACAATAAAATCCCACGTACAGACTCAGAACGCTACATCAACACTGTGGCACCAGACAGGAAGTCAGTCCGTCAGAGGAGATCTGAAGCAGATAAACACAGTTTCCTTTTTAAGGACAAGATACACAAGTAAACAACGTCAGGCAGGAAGACGCTCTGAAGACGCTCTCAGTGGCGTCTGAAGATGAGCGAATCACAGAGCCAAACCATGCCGCAGACGTGACGCCATAAAGCCGCGGCCGGTGGAATTTCAGGGTCACGCTGTTCTCAAAGGGGAATTCTGCTTTTGACAAGTTGCCGTTCTTTGACTTTCCCTTTATGTTGTTCCTCGCTCGCAGCCTGTACGACGCTCCAGTGTTGGATTTGTGCTCGAGGACTTAAAGTCTGCACATGTGAAATAATGTGATTGAGCTTGTGAGCGTTTTATCTTCCGACATATGACACAGACATAATATATAATATAATAACATATATCAGTTCATAGAGACCAGCTCAGACTCATTGTGCTGCATTCATGTGGAGTTAGGGTTCATGTTCGTGGATGAGAGCAGGACGGTAACGGTTGATTGCAGTTCGGTCCAGTTACAGTATTTTACCTCAGTTAAAACTGGGTTGAATGGGACTTTCTTTCAGTGTCTGCGTGAGCATCTTAAGACCAAATGACATTACTGAAAGCTATGTGATCTATAGATAATAATATATATATAACAGTGTGTGTTTCTGCTGGGCGGCAGCAGGAATGTGTCTGCGGTGTCGGGCTGAGTGTTAACGCCTGCGGAGGTGAGACTAATGCTGACCAGAACGTCTGTGAGAACAGCGACTGTCACTGCTAACAGCGACTCTCACACTGACGTACAGAGAGCAGATCAGTGCTGTCACTGACAGCCGGTGGAGATGATGAAGAACATGCTGGATTAAGTATTTGTTGGACCCGTTATCACAAAGGACTTCAAGGGCCAACAACATCAGTGGAAGAAAAAACTCCTCAAAGTCTAATTTAACATTAAAGCTGCGAGCAGAGACTGTCGGGCCCCGCACTCTGCCAGGGTGTGCCCCTTATATAATATAATAATATAATATATCACTAGAACCCAGACAGGTTTTATTTCTGCTGAATGTTCTCATCAGACTCAATTTTGCCTTCAGCTCCGACTGATGAGGTGATAAAGTTATTAGGACCCGAGCAGTTACTGTGATACAACTGCTGATCAATAATGATCAATAGAAGACCTTCCTCTGCTTCACCAGGCAGTTAAAAACTGTTTATTGCAGCGACTCTGTCAGTCTGTGAATGTTTCAGATTTCCGCAGTAAGTTGTTTTCCTGTATTGTAACTCTTTGAGTGGACAGGTGGACAGCTCGGTCTGAGGTCCACGGCTTTCCTGATGGTTCCTGTCCTGTCTCACAACCGGCTTTAAGTTTCTCCACAACCGGACTGAAAAGAGGCTGAGGTTCTGCAGGGAGACTAAATACTGGAGAACAAAGAGGAGACAGATTAATGCTGTAAATGTGGACTTTATTAAAGAACTTTAATCTGTGTGAATTTCCAGACTGGGTGTCGGCCCATAACTTCAAACCAGAGGACGACTCTGGGCGAGAGAGATAAGAAACGACTGGAGGAAATCTACAACACCTCTCTCTCTCTCTCTCTCTCTCTCTCTCTCTCTCTCTCTCTCTCTCTCTGTCTCTCTCTCTGTCTCTCTCTCTCTCTCTCTCTCTCTCTCTCTCTCTCTCTCTCTCTCTCTCTCTCTCTCTCTCTCTCTCTCTCTCTCTCTCTCTCTCTCTCTCTCTCTCTCTCTCTCTCTCTGTCTCTGTCTGTCTCTCTCTCTCTCTCTCTCTCTCTCTCTCTCTCTCTCTCTCTCTCTCTCTCTCTCTCTCTCTCTCTCTCTCTCTCTGTCTATCTCTCTCTCTCTCTCTCTCTCTCTCTCTCTCTCTCTCTCTCTCTCTCTCTCTCTCTCTCTCTCTGTGTGATACCTGTCATCAAACACACACACACACACACACACACACACACATT